>NW_019267593.1:0-5588 GCF_002742605.1 Olea europaea var. sylvestris
AAACGGTCGCTACATTTCCAAAAAGTTCATAAGGGCGCAAAACGGACACTTGTGCAAAAGTTACGCTCAATTCTTCGTACACCAACAATCCAAGCGATCCAAATATGCAGGTGGTCATCCTTTCATAAAATGGCCAAAATCCCTCGTACGTCACGATGAAGTTGTGTGTTCAATCCAAAACGGTCGCTACATTTCCAAAAAGTTCTTAAGGGCCCAAAACGGCCGCGTGTGCAAAAGTTACGCTCAATTCTTCGTACACCGACAATCCAAGCGATCCAAATATGCAAGTGCTCATTCTTTCGAAAAATGGCCAAAATCCCTCGTACGTCACGATGAAGTTGTGTGTTCAATCCAAAACGGTCGCTACATTTCCAAAGAGTACTTATGGGCCCTAAACGGACACCGTGTGCAAAAGTTACGCTCAATTCTTCGTCCGTCAACTCTTCAGGCGTTCTAAATATACAAGCGCTTATTCTATCGAAAAATGGCCAAAATCCCTCGTACGTCGCGATGAAGTGGTGAGTTCAATCCAAAATGGTCGCTACATTTCCAAAAAGTTCTTATGGTCCCAAAACGGACACCGCGTGCAAAAGTTACGCTCAATTCTTCGTCCGTCAACTCTCCAAGCGTTCTAAATACACAAGCGCTTATTCTTTCGAAAAATGGCCAAAATCCCTCGTACATCACGACGAAGTGGTGAGATCGATCCAAAAGGGTCGCTACATTTCCAAAAAGTACTTATGGGCCCAAAACATACACCGTGTGCAAAAGTTACGCTCAATTCTTCGTCCGCTGACTCTCCAAGTGTTCTAAATATACAAGCGCTCATTCCTTCGAAAAATGGAAAAAATCACTCGTACGTCACGATGAAGTCGTGGGTTCAATCCAAAACGGTCGCTACATTTCCAAAAAGTACTTATGGGCCCAAAACGGACACCGTGTGCAAAAGTTACACTCAATTCTTCGTCCGCTGACTCTCCAGGCGTTCTAAATATACAAGCATGCATTCCTTCAAAAAATGGCCAAAATCACTTGTACGTCACGATGAAGTGGTGAGTTCAATCCAAAACGGTCGCTACATTTCCAAAAAGTACTTATGGGCCCAAAACGGACCTCGGGTATAAAAATTACGCTCAATTATTCGTCCGCTGACTCTTCAAGCATACAAAATATACAAGTGCTCATTCTTTAGAAAAATTGCCAAAATCCCTCATACGTCACGACGAAGTGGTGAGTTGAATCCAAAACGGTCGCTACATTTTCAAAAAGTTCTTATGGGCCCAAAACGGACACCGTGTGCAAAAGTTCCGCTCAATTCTTCGTCCGCTGACACTCCAAGCGTTCTAAATATACAGGCGCTCATTCCTTCGAAAAATGGCCAAAATCACTCATACGTCACGACGAAGTCGTGAGTTCAATCCAAAACGGTCGCTACATTTCCAAAAAGTACTTATGGGCCCAAAATGGACACCGTGTGCAAAAGTTACGCTCAATTCTTCGTCCGTCGACTCTCCAAGCGTTCTAAATATGCAAGTGCTCTTTCTTTCAAAAAATGGGAGAAATCCCACGTACGTCACGATGAAGTTGTGTGTTCAATCCAAAACGGTCGCAACATTTCCAAAAAGTACTTATTGGCCCAAAATGGACACCGTGTGCAAAAGTTACGCTCAATTCTTCGTACGCCGACAGTCCAAGCGTTCCAAATATGCAAGAGCTCATTCTTTCGAAAAGTGGCCGAAATCCCTCATACGTTACGACGAAGTGGTGAGTTCAATCCAAAACGGTCGCTACATTTCCAATAAGTTCATATGGACCCAAAATGGACATCGTGTGCAAAAGTTACGCTCAATTCTTCGTACGTCGACAATCCGAGCGTTCCAAATATGCAAGTGTACATTCTGTCGAAAAATGGCTGAAATCCCGTGTTCGTCTGGACGAAGTGGTGAGTTCAATCCAAAATGGTCGCTACATTTTCAAAAAGTACTTATGCGCGAAAAACGGACGTCGTGTGCAAAAGTTACGCTCAATTTTTCGTATGCCGACAATCCAAGCGTTCCAAATATGCAAGTGCTCATTCTTTCCAAAAATCGCCGAAATCCCTCATACGTCACGACGAAGTGGTGAGTTCAATCCAAAACGGTCGTTACATTTCCAAAAAGTTCTTATGGGCCCAAAACGGACACCGTGTGCAAAAGTTACTCTCAATTCTTCGTCCGCTGACCCTCCAAGCGTTCTAAATATACAAGCGCTCATTCGTTCGAAAAATGGCCAAACTCACTCGTACGTCACGACGAAGTCGTGAGTTCAATCCAAAACGGTCGATACATTTTCAAAAAGTACTTATGGCGCCCAAAACGGACACCGTGTGCAAAAGTTACGCTCAATTCTTCGTCCGCTGACTCTCCAAGCGTTCTAAATATACAAGCGCTCATTCCTTCGAAAAATGGCCAAAATCACTCGTACGTCACGACAAAGTCGTGAGTTCAATCCAAAACGGTCGTTACATTTTCAAAAAGTACTTATGGGCCCAAAACGGACATCGTGTGCAAAAGTTATGCTCAATTCTTCGTACGCCGACAATCCAAGCGTTCTAAATATACAAGTGTTCATTCCTTCAAAAAATGGCCAAAATCACTCGTACGTCACGACGAAGTCGTGAGTTCAATCCAAAACGGTCGCTACATTTCCAAAAAGTACTTATGAGCCCAAAACGGACACCGTGTGCAAAAGTTACACTCAATTCTTCGTACGCGACAATCCAAGCGTTCCAAATTTGCAGGTGCTCAGTCTTTCAAAAAATGGTCGAAATCCCTCATACGTCACGACGAAGTGGTGAGTTCAATCTAAAATGGTCGCTACATTTCCAAAAAGTTCTTATGGGCCCAAAACTGACACCGTGTGCAAAAGTTACGCTCAATTCTTCGTCCGTCGACTCTCCAAGCGTTCTAAATATGAAAGTACTCATTCTTTCGAAAAATGGCCAAAATCCCTCGTACGTCACGATAAAGTTGTGTGTTCAATCCAAAACGCTCGCTCCATTTCCAAAAAGTACTTATTGGCCCAAAACGAACACGTGTGCAAAAGTTACGCTCAATTCTTCGTACGCCGACAATCCAAGCGATCCAAATATGCAAGTGCTCATTCTTTTGAAAAGTGGCCGAAATCCCTCAAACGTCACGACGAAGTGGTGAGTTCAATCCAAAACGGTCAATACATTTCCAAAAAGTTCATAAGGGCGCAAAACGGACACTTGTGCAAAAGTTACGCTCAATTCTTCGTACACCGACAATCCAAGCGATCCAAATATGCAAGTGCTCATTCTTTCGAAAAATGGCCAAAATCCCTCGTACGTCACGATGAAGTTGTGTGTTCAATCCAAAACGGTCGCTACATTTCCAAAAAGTTCTTAAGGGCCCAAAACGGACGTGTGTGCAAAAGTTACGCTAAATTCTTCGTACACCGACAATCCAAGCGATCCAAATATGCAAGTGCTCATTCTTTCGAAAAATGGCCAAAATCCCTCGTACGTCACGGTGAAGTTGTGTATTCAATCCAAAACGGTCGCTACATTTCCAAAGAGTACTTATGGGCCCAAAACGGACACCGTGTGTAAAAGTTACGCTCAATTCTTCGTCCGTCAACTCTCCAGGCGTTCTAAATATACAAGCGCTTATTCTTTCGAAAAATGGCAAAAATCCCTCGTACGTCACGATGAAGTGGTGAGTTCAATCCAAAATGGTCGCTACATTTCCAAAAAGTTCTTATGGTCCCAAAACGGACACCGTGTGCAAAAGTTACGCTCAATTCTTCGTCCGTCAACTCTCCAAGTGTTCTAAATACACAAGCGCTTATTCTTTCGAAAAATGGCAAAAATCCCTCGTACGTCACGATGAAGTGGTGAGTTCAATCCAAAATGGTCGCTACATTTCCAAAAAGTACTTATGGGCCCAAAACATACACCGTGTGCAAAAGTTACGCTCAATTCTTCGTCCGCTGACCCTCCAAGCTTTCTAAATATACAAGCGCTCATTCCTTCGAAAAATGGCCAAAATCATTCGTACGTCACGATGAAGTCGTGGGTTCAATCCAAAACGGTCGCTACATTTCCAAAAAGTACTTATGGGCCCAAAACTGACGCCGTGTGCAAAAGTTATGCTCAATTCTTCGTCCGTCAACTCTCCAAGCGTTCTAAATATGAAAGTTCTCATTCTTTCGAAAAATGGCCAAAATCCCTCATACGTCACGATAAAGTTGTGTGTTCAATCCAAAACGATCGCTCCATTTCCAAAAAGTACTTATTGGCCCAAAACGGACACGTGTGCAAAAGTTACGCTCAATTCTTCGTACGCCGACAATCCAAGCGATCCAAATATGCAAGTGCTCATTCTTTTGAAAAGTGGCCGAAATCCCTCAAACGTCACGACGAAGTGGTGAGTTCAATCCAAAATGGTCAATACATTTCCAAAAAGTTATTATGGGACCAAAACGGACACCGTGTGCAAAAGTTATGCTCAATTCTTCGTCCGCTGACTCTCCAAGCGTTCTAAATATACGAGCGCTCATTCCTTCGAAAAATGGCAAAAATCACTCGTACGTCACGATGAAGTCGTGGGTTCAATCCAAAACGGTCGCTACATTTACAAAAAGTACTTATGGGCCCAAAACGGACACCGTGTGCAAAAGCTACGCTCAATTCTTCGTCCGCGGACTCTCCAAGCGTTCTAAATATACAAGCACTCATTCGTTCGAAAAATGGCCAAAATCACTTGTACGTCATGATGAAGTGGTGAGTTCAATCCAAAACGGTCGCTGCATTTCCAAAAAGTACTTATGGGCCCAAAATGGACGCGTGTGCAAAAGTTACGCTCAATTCTTCGTACGCCGACAATCCAAGCGATCCAAATATGCAAGTGCTCATTCTTTTGAAAAGTGGCCGAAATCCCACATACGTCACGATGAAGTGGTGAGTTCAATCCAAAACGGTCGCTACATTTCCACAAAGTTCTTATGGGCCCAAAATGGTCACCGCGTGTAAAAGTTACACTCAATTCTTCGTCCGCTGACTCTCCAAGTGTTCTAAATATGCAAGCGCTCATTCCTTTGAAAAATGGCAAAAATCACACGTACGTCACGATGAAGTCGTGGGTTCAATCCAAAACGGTCGCTACATTTCCAAAAAGTACTTATGGGCCCAAAACGGACACCGTGTGCAAAAGTTACACTCAATTCTTCGTCCGCTGACTCTCCAGGCGTTCTAAATATACAAGCACGCATTCCTTCAAAAAATGGCCAAAATCACTTGTACGTCACGAAGAAGTGGTGAGTTCAATCCAAAACGGTCGCTACATTTCCAAAAAGTACTTATGGGCCCAAAACGGACCCCGGGTGCAAAAATTAATCTCAATTCTTCGTCCGCTGACTCTTCAAGCATACAAAATATGCAAGTGCTCATTCTTTAGAAAAATTGCCAAAATCCCTCGTACGTCACGACGAAGTGGTGAGTTGAATCCAAAACGGTCGCTATATTTCCAAAAAGTTCTTATGGGCCCAAAACGGACACCGTGTGCAAAAGTTACGCTCAATTCTTC
>NW_019267594.1:0-778 GCF_002742605.1 Olea europaea var. sylvestris
AACTTATGGTCCCAAAAACGGACAATGTCTGCAGAAGTAATGCTCAATTCTTCGAACGTCGTCAGTCCGAATATGCAGGTGCATGTTTCTCAAACAATGGTCAAAATACCTTATACGTCACGACGAAGTTGTGAGTTCAATCCAATAGGGTCGCTACATTTCCGAAAAGTACTTATGGGCCCGAAACGGACACCGTCTGCAAAATTTACGGTCATTTCTTCGAAGGTCGACAATCCAAGCGTTCCCAATATGCGAGTGGTCGTTCTTCAAAAAAGGGATGAGAACCCTAATACGTCATTACGAAATCGTGAGCTAAACCCAAAACGGTCGCTACATTTCCGAAAAGTAATTATGGTCCCAAAAACGGACACTGTCTGCAAAAATTATGCTCAATTCTTCGAACGTCGTCCGTCCGAATATGCGGGTGCACGTTTCTCAAACAATGGTGAAAATACCTCATACGTCACGACGAAGTTGTGAGTTCAATCCAATAGGGTCGCAACATTTTCGAAAAGTACTTATGGGCCCGAAACGGACACCGTCTGAAAAATTTACGGTCATTTCTTCGAAGGTCGACAATCCAAGCGTTCCCAATATGCGAGTGGTCGTTCTTCAAAAAAAGGATGAGAACCCTAATACGTCATTACGAAATCGTGAGCTAAACCCAAAATGGTCGCTACAATTTGAAAAAGTACTTACGGTCCCAAAAACGGACACTGTCTCCAAAAGTTATGCTCAATTCTTCGAACATCGTCAGTCCGAATATGCAGGTGCACGT
>NW_019267594.1:798-968 GCF_002742605.1 Olea europaea var. sylvestris
ACATCGTCAGTCCGAATATGCAGGTGCACGTTCCTCAAAAAATGGTCAAAATCCCTCATACGTCACGATAAAGTTGTGAGTTCAATCCAAAAGGGTCGCTACATTTCCGAAAATTACTTATGGGCACGAAACGGACACCGTCTGCAAAATTTACGCTCATTTCTTCGAAG
>NW_019267594.1:5237-5588 GCF_002742605.1 Olea europaea var. sylvestris
CACCGTCTGCAAAATTTACGCTCATTTCTTCGAAGGTCGACAATCCAAGCGTTCCCAATATGCGGGTGGTCGTTCTTCAAAAAAAGGATGAGAGCCCCAATACGTCATTACGAAATTGTGAGCTAAACCCAAAACGGTCGCTACACTTCCGAAAAGAACTTATGGTCCCAAAAACGGACAATGTCTGCAGAAGTAAGGCTCAATTCTTCGAACGTCGTCAGTCCGAATATGCAGGTGCATGTTTCTCAAACAATGGTCAAAATACCTTATATGTCACGACGAAGTTGTGAGTTCAATCCAATAGGGTCGCTACATTTCCGAAAAGTACTTATGGGCCCGAAACGGACACCG
>NW_019267595.1:0-2151 GCF_002742605.1 Olea europaea var. sylvestris
CAGCACCCTCCATCCCTTATTTTGCATCTTCATTTGACACACCAAACAACATCCAATTGAGTTGAAATTCGAATATGTGCTACACCTCAATGAATACTTTGATATGCCCGGAGATTGTTCAGAAAAATTTTGCTAATTCTCAATGATGTCAAGGGCCAAAGCTGGACACTCGGTCATGGTTCCATATTACTACACATGCATCTAGGAAAGTTTGGGGAATTTGTGCAATGCTTATTAGCTTAGTAATTTTTTCTCATTTCTTGCCTATACTTTCCACATAGACTTAATGAGTATATTCCTACAAACTTTGCAGGACGCCTCCAAAAAGAACTGTGCGCGGGAAGGAAAAGGCAAGCTCATCCACAAGAACAGCCTATACTCAAGAGCTCGCTGGCAAAATTCAGTGATTCCTAACTGAAATTACTGCGGCACGATATGAAAACATCATCCGCCATTGGATTTTGCATGCTAAAAGGCCGGTTAAGCTTGATGACTTCTCGGGATTTGAGTTGGTCAATTTAATTCAGCTCTGTGGATGGCAAAAGATAGTAGAGAGACCGCATCCACTCTATGAGATCTTGTGCCGAGAATTCTTCGCTAACTTCAACAGTGAAATTGACACGCCAGGCTCCGACCATTTCCATCAGACTTAGGTGTGGGGAAAATGGATTATGTTCTCTCCTGAGGTCATTCATGACTACTACCAGCTTACCATGGAGAATGTGGTCTCCCTCCCAATTGACTTTAATTGGAATGAGGTGGCCAAGGTTTTAATGGGGCGAGAGAATGCATGGCCCCTTGACACTACCGAGTGGCATCAGATTGAGCTTACTCCTTCCATGGCCATTCTATGGCTCTTTATGTGCCACAATGTTGAGCCGATATCACACAGGACTACATTCCCAGATCAGACAGCAGGTTTTTTCTACCACTTGGCTCGAGGTAACAAAATTGATCTCGCTACTCATATATACAATCAACTGGAATCATTAGGAAATTGGAGGGATCGATGCTCCACTTTGATATTCTCGAGCCTCAATAGTGTCATATGTCGGGCTGTGGGTGTTGCTCTCCTACCTGAGGAATTACCTGAGAAACCCAGCCCAATAATCAAACGAACTACATTTGACGCTCAGACAAGGGCTCGAGTTAAGCATAGGGAAGGGTAGGAGAACGAGCATCGGAGGCAGCAGGCAGCACAAGGTCAAATCCCTAAAGATCAGGACCACCCACAGGCTCCAGTACCACTAGCTGAAATGGATAATCAGTTGTTGAGACAGATTTTCTCCACCACCACGGGCATTAGCCGGGACCTTCACGGTTTCTTTCAAGATTTTGACAACATGAGGATTGACTTAAGAAGCTTACAGAAGGACAATCACCTTGCATTAAACTACATCAGAGATGCTAGGGATCATGCTACAGTCATGCGACAGGAGGTTGACACCACGAATGGCCGGTTGAACATGTATGTTGGTCGGGTGGACGGTATCCAGATGAGGGTAAATGAAACTTGGGAGACCATGAGAGCTATCCAGGCCGAGCAGATGCAGCAGTCTACTTTGATGCGGAAAATGAATGAGATGATGCGGCAGCTCCTTGGACGACACCTCCCTCCTTCGGATGATGGTACAGCAGGACCCAGTTTCCCACCACCTCATCCATTTTGATTCAAGGGAAGTATATTTGCCACATTTTGGTTTTTCATTTTCATATATTTCGTAAAATTCTGTCTTTCATCTTTTGTTAATTTTACATTGAGGACAATGTAGTAACAAAGTTTGGGGAGGTGACATAATTTTAACCAAGTGTCTGTATTATCTGTGTTCATCGGTATGTGTGCATAAAAAAATTTGCATTTTATTTCATTTTTTTTAACGCTTCTTATGCATGCTTGTGTGGGCTTGATAACCTTGCTAGCTATGATGTTAAAAATTGGACTAGGTTAAACTGTAAAATCTTTGGATCTAATGCAATTAGGCTATCTGACACTTGTTGATGCAAAACTTGACATTATTTTTACACACTATTCATGCTTGACATATTAGATAAATGACTAGATTTTGAGCATAAAATAGAAAAAGAATGATAACCCTCTATTGAACTAAACTGTAAACTGCCTTAAGATAGTTTGGTGATGGTTGAGCTATT
>NW_019267595.1:3975-5582 GCF_002742605.1 Olea europaea var. sylvestris
GCTCTATGTGAATCTTTAAATGTTCATAAAATTTCACGCATTTTTACATATGCTCTTGTCATAGAAATATAGACCGGTGGTGTGTAGAAATAGGCTTGATACATCTCGAGAGAGAGTATTGAATAGACTTAGGAACATTGATTCGTCAAAATCGAAACGTGTTGTCATATTGTAAAACTAGGGTTTAAAGTGATAATTGCGTGGGAATTCGTGATCCTAGCGTATTTCATTTCCAATAATTATAACAAGTGCATTCTCAACTTTTAGATTTCATTCTCGAGTTTAATTTATTGTTTTGCATATTAATTTCAATTTAATCATAAGTCAAAAATTGCATAATTGAGCTTCAATTAGGTCTACATCCATTTTGATAATTTAGTTTCGGTTAAGGCTAAGGTAGATAAAATTTGAACTAATCAATCTCTGTGGAACGATATTTGGACGCATTGAATCCACTTTATTACTTGTTAACGAACCGTACACTTGCGGTGATTTAAAATCGAAAGAAATAATAATTTCGTGAACAGTTATCATGATATGAAAAACCACTTTTTATTGGCTCGATTCCAATCGAATTAGACTAGCAACTCATCAAAAATGAAAAGACACAAAGTTATCTAGAAATCAAAAACCACTTTTCATTAGCTCGATTCCAATCAAATTTGACTAGCAATTCGTAAAAAATGAAAAAACCCGAAGTTATCATGAAATAAAAAACCACTTTTCATTGGCTCGATTCCAATCGAATTAGACTAGCAATTCGCCTAGAATGAGCAAACCCGGGTTATCTTGAAATCAAAAACCACTTTTCATTCGCTCGATTTTAATCGAATTAGACTAGCAATTCGTCAAAAACCAACAAAATCGAAGATATCATGAAATCAAAAACCACTTTTCACTGGCTTGATTCCAATTGAATTTGACAAGCGATTCGTCAAAAACGAACAAACTCGAAGTTATCATGAAATCAAAAGTCACTTTTCATTTGCTCGATTCCAATCAAATTAGACTAGCAATTCGCCAGAAACGAACAAATCGAAGTTATCATGAAATAAAAAACCACTTTTCATTGGCTCGATTCCAATCGAATTAGAATAGCAATTCGCCTAGAATGAGCAAACCCGAGTTATCTTGAAATCAAAAACCACTTTTCATTCGCTCGATTTTAATCGAATTAGACTAGCAATTCGTCAAAAACAAACAAAACTGAAGATATCATGAAATCAAAAACGACTTTTCACTGGCTTGATTTCAATTGAATTTGACAAGCGATTCGTCAAAAACGAACAAACTTGAAGTTATCATGAAATCAAAAGTCACTTTTCATTTGCTCGATTCCAATCAAATTAGACTAGCAATTCGCCAGAAACAAACAAATCGAAGTTATCTTGAAATCAAAAACAACTTTTCATTGGCTCGATGCCAATCAAATTAGACTAGCAATTCCCTAAAAACGAAAAGACCCGACGTTATCTTGAAATCAAAAACCACTTTTCATTGGCTCGATTCCTATCGAATTATACTAGCAATTCGCCAAAAACGAACAAACCCGAAGTTATCAAGAAATCAAAAACCTCTTTTCATTGACTAGATTCCAATCCAACTAG
>NW_019267596.1:0-5580 GCF_002742605.1 Olea europaea var. sylvestris
GGGAATTTCGTCATTTTTTGCGACGGTGTCGGTTATGGGCTGAAATTTGGCAGGTTGATTGGAAACAAAAATCGTGCCTGGGGTAATTTCGTCATTTTTCGCGATGTTGCCGGAATTGGCTAAAATTTTATAGGTTGATCGAAAACAATAACCTCGCCAGGGGAAATTTCGTCATTTTTCGAGACGGTGTCGGAATGGGCTGAAATTTGGCAGGTTGATTCGAAACAAAAGTCGCGCCTGTGGCAATTTTGTCATTTTTCGCGTCGGTGTCGAATTGGGCTAAAATTTGACAGGTTGATCGGAAATAATCGCGCCAGTGGCAATTTCGTCGTTTTTCTCGACGGTGTCCGAATGGGCTAAAATGTGACAGGTTGATCTGAAACAAAAATCGCGCCGGGTGTAATTTCGTCATTTTTCGCAACGGTGTCGGAATGGGCTAAAATTTGACAGGTTGATCGGAAACAAAATTTGCGCCGGGGACAATTTCATCATTTTTCGCGACGGTGTCGGAATGGCTGAAATTTGGCAGGTTGATGGGAAACAAAAATCGCGCTGGGGGCAATTTCGTTATTTTTCGCGACGGTGTCGGAATGGGCTAAAATTTGACAAGTTGATCGGAAACAAAAACCGCGCCAAGGGCAATTTTGACATTTTCCGCAACAGTGTCGGAATGCGCTAAAATTTGACAGGTTGATCGAAAATCAAAACCGCGCCAGGGGCAATTTCGTAATTTTAGCGACGGTGTCGATTATGGGCTGAAATTTGACAGGTTGGATGGAAACGAAAATCACGCCAGGGGTAATTTCTTCATTTTTCGCAACGGTGTCGGTTATGGGCTGAAATTTGGCAGGTTGATTGGAAACAAAAATCGCCCGGGGGCAATTTCGCCATTTTTCCTTACGGTTTCGGAATGGACTAAAATTTGACAGGTTGATCGGAAACAAAAATCGCGCCAGGGGCAATTTCGTCATTTTTCACGACGGTGTCGGAATGGGCTTAAATTTGACAGGTTGATTGGAAACAAAAATCGCATCGAGGGCAATTTCGTCATTTTTCGCGACGCTGTCGGAATGGGCTAAAATTTGTCAGGTTGATCGGAAACAAAAACCGCACCAGGGGCAATTTCGACATTTTCCGCGACGGTGTCGGAATGGGCTAAAATTTGACAGGTTGATCGAAAACCGAAACCGCGCCGGGGGCAATTTCGTAATTTTTCGCGACGGTGTCGAAATCGGCTGAAATTTGGCAGGTTGATTGTAAACAAAAATTGCGCCTGGGGTAATTTCGTCATTCTTTGCGACGGTGTCGGAATGGGCTGAAATTTGGCAGGTTGATGAGAAACAAAAATCGCGCCGGGGGCAATTTCGTCATTTTTCGTGACGGTTTTGGAATGGACTAAAATTTTACAGGTTGATCGGAAACAAAAACTGCGCCAGGGGCAATTTCGTCACTTTTCACGACGGTGTCGAAATGGTCGAAATTTGGCAGGTTGATTGGAAGCAAAAATCGTGGCCGGGGCAATTTCGTCATTTTTCGCGACGGTGTCGGAATGGGCTAAAATTTGTCAGGTTGATCGGAAACAAAAACAGCGCCAGGGGCAATTTCTTCATTTTTTGGGACGGTGTCCGAATGGGCTAAAATGTGACAAGTTGATCGGAAACGAAAACCACGCTAGGGGTAATTTCGTCATTTTTCGCGACGGTGTCGGTTATGGGATGAAATTTGGCAGGTTGATTGGAAGGAAAAATCGTGCCGGGGGCAATTTCGTCATTTTTCGCGACGTTGTCGGAATGGCCTTAAATTTTATAGGTTGATCGAAAACAATAACCTCGCCGGGGGGAATTTGGTCATTTTTCGCTACGGTGTCGGAATGGGCTGAAATTTGGCAGGTTGATTCGAAACAAAAGTCGCGCCTGTGGCAATTTTGTCATTTTTCGCGTCGGTGTCGAAATGGGCTAAAATTTGACAGGTTGATCGGAAACAAAAATTGCGCCAGTGGCAATTTCGTCATTTTTCTCGACGGTGTCCGAATGGGCTAAAATGTGACAGGTTGATCTGAAACAAAAACCGCACCGGGTGTAATTTCGTCATTTTTCGCGACGGTGTCGGAATGGGCTGAAATTTGGCAGGTTGATGGGAAAGTAAAATCGCGCTGGGGGCAATTTCGTCATTTTTCGCGACGATTTTGGAATGGGCTAAAATTTGACAGGTTGATCGGAAACAAAAATTGCGCCAGTGGCAATTTCGTCATTTTTCTCGACGGTGTCCGAATGGGCTAAAATGTGACAGGTTGATCTGAAACAAAAACCGCACCGGGTGTAATTTCGTCATTTTTCCCGACGGTGTCGGAATGGGCTGAAATTTGACAGGTTAATGGGAAACTAAAATCGCGCTGGGGGCAATTTCGTCATTTTTTGCGACGGTTTTGGAATGGGCTAAAATTTGACAGGTTGATCAGAAACAAAAATCGCGCCAGCGGCAATTTCGTCATTTTTCACGACGGTGTCGGAATGGTCTGAAATTTGTAGGTTGATTGGAAACAAAAATCGTGTGGGGGGCAATTTCGTCCTTTTTTGCGACGGTGTCGGAATGGGCTAAAATTTGACAAGTTGATCGGAAACAAAAACCGCGCCAGGGGTAATTTCGACATTTTCTGCGACGGTGTCAGAATGGGCTAAAATTTGACAGGTTGATCGGAAACCAAAATCGCGCCGGGGGCAATTTCGTAATTTTTCTCGACGGTGTCCGAATGGGCTAAAATGTGACAGGTTGATCTGAAACAAAAACCGCACCGCGGGTAATTTCGTCATTTTTCGCGACGGTGTCGTAATGGGCTGAAATTTGCAGGTTGGTGGGAAACAAAAATCGCGCTGGGGCAATTTAGTCATTTTTCGCGACGGTGTCGGAATGGGTTAAAAGTTGACAAGTTGATCGGAAACAAAAATCGCGCGGGGACAATTTCGACATTTTCCGCGATGGTGTCGGAATGGGCTAAAACTTGACAGGTTGATCGGAAACCAAAACCGTGCCGAGGGCAATTTCGTAACTTTTCTAGACGATGTCAAAATCGGCTGAAATTTGGCAGGTTGATTGTAAACAAAAATTGTGCCTGGGGCAATTTCGTCATTTTTCGTGACGGTGTCGGAATGGGCTGAAATTTGGCAGGTTGATGGGAAAGTAAAATCGCGCTGGGGCAATTTCGTCATTTTTCGCAACGATTTTGGAATGGGCTAAAATTTGACAGGTTGATCGGAAACAAAAATTGCGCCAGTGGCAATTTCGTCATTTTTCTCGACGGTGTCCGAATGGGCTAAAATGTGACAGGTTGATCTGAAACAAAAACCGCACCGGGTGTAATTTCGTCATTTTTCGGGACGGTGTCGGAATGGGCTGATATTTGGCAGGTTGATGGGAAACTAAAATCGCGCTGGGGCTAATTTCGTCATTTTTCGCGACGGTTTTTGGAATGGGCTAAAATTTGACAGGTTGATCGGAAACAAAAATCGCGCCAGGGGCAATTTCGTCATTTTTCACGACGGTGTCGGAATGGTCTGAAATTTGGCAGGTTGATTGGAAACAAAAATCGTGTCGGGGGCAATTTCGTCATTTTTGCGACGGTGTCGGAATGGGCTAAAATTTGACAAGTTGATCGGAAACAAAAACCGCGCCAGGGGCAATTTCGACATTTTCTGCGACGGTGTCAGAATGGGCTAAAATTTGACAGGTTGATCGCAAACCAAAATCGCGCCGGGGGCAATTTCGTAATTTTTCTCGACGGTGTCCGAATGGGCTAAAATGTGACAGATTGATCTGAAACAAAAACCGCACCGCGGGCAATTTCGTCATTTTTCGCGACGGGGTCGGAATGGGCTGAAAATTGGTAGGTCGACTGGAAACAAAAATCGCGCCGGGGGCAATTTCGTCATTTTTCGCAACGGAGTCGGAATGGGCTAAAAGTTGACAAGTTGATCGGAAACGAAAATCGCGCGGGGACAATTTCGACATTTTCCGCGATGGTGTCGGAATGGCTAAAACTTGACAGGTTGATCGGAAACCAAAACCGTGCCAGGGGCAATTTCGTAACTTTTCTACACGATGTCAAAATCGGCTGAAATTTGGCAGGTTGATTGTAAACAAACATTTCGCCTGGGGCAATTTCGTCATTTTTTACGACGGTGTCGGAATGGGCTGAATTTGGCAGGTTGATGAGAAACAAAAATCGTGTCGGGGGCAATTTCGTCATTTTTCGCGACGATTTTGGAATGGACTAAAATTTGACAGGTTGATCGGAAATAAAAACCGCGCCTGGGGCAATTTCGTCATTTTTCACGACAGTGTCAGAATGGTCTGAAATTTGGCTGGTTGATTGGAAACAAAAATCGTGTCGGGGGCAACTTCGTCATTTTTCGCGACGGTGTCGGAATGGGCTAAAATTTGCCAGGTTGATCGAAAACAAAAACCACGCCAGGGGCAATTTCTTCATTTTTTGCGACGGTGTCCGAATGGGCTAAAATGTGACAAGTTGATCAGAAACGAAAACCACGCTAGGGATAATTTCGTCATTTTTCGCGACGGTGTCGGTTATGGGCTGAAATTTGGCAGGTTGATTGGAAACAAAAATCGCGCCGGGGGCAATTTCGTCATTTTTCGCGACGTTGTCGGAATGGGCTAAAATTTTATAGGTTGATCGAAAACAATGACCTCGCCAGGGGAAATTTCGTCATTTTTCGCGACGGTGTCGGAATGGTCTGAAATTTGACAGGTTGATTCGAAACAAAAGTCGCGCCTGTGGCAATTTTGTCATTTTTCGCGTCGATGTCGAAATGGGCTAAAATCTGACAGGTTGATCGGAAACAAAAATCGCGCCAGTGGCAATTTCGTCATTTTTCTCGACGGTGTCGGAATGGGCTAAAATGTGATAGGTTGATCTGAAACAAAAATCGCGCCGGGTGTAATTTCATCATTTTTCGCGACGGTGTCGGAATGGGCTGAAATTTGGCAGGTTGATGTGAAACAAAAATCGCGCTGGGGGCAATTTCGTCATTTTTCGCGACGATGTCGGAATGGGCTAAAATTCGACAAGTTGATCGGAAACAAAAACCGTGCCAGGGGTAATTTCGAAATTTTCCGCGACGGTGTCGGAATGGGTTAAAATTTGACAGGTTGATCGGAAACCAAAACCGCGCCGGGGGCAATTTCGTCCTTTTTCTCGACGGTGTCCGAATGGGCTAAAATGTGACAGGTTGATCGGAAACAAAAATCGCGCCGGGGGTAATTTCGTCATTTTTCGCGACGGTGTCGGAATGGGTTGAAATTTGGCAGGTCGATGGGAAACAAAAATCGCGCTGGGGGCAGTTTCGTCATTTTTCGCGACGGTGTTGGAATGGGCTAAAATTTGACAAGTTGATCGGAAACAAAAATCGCGCGGGGACAATTTCGACATTTTCCGCAATGGTGTCGGAATGGGCTAAAACTTGACAGGTTGATCGGAAACCAGAACTGCGTCGGGGGCAATTTCGTAATTTTTCGCGACGGTGTCGAAATCGGCTGAAATTTGGCAGGTTGATTGTAAACAAAAAT
>NW_019267597.1:0-5580 GCF_002742605.1 Olea europaea var. sylvestris
ATTTTTGTTTCCCATCGATCAGCCAAATTTTAGCCGATTCCGAGGCCGTCGCGAAAAATGACGAAATTGCCCCCGGCGCGATTCTTTTCCGATTAATCTGTCATTTTAGCCGATTCCGACAGCATCGCGAAAAATGAAGAAAAATTGCCCCCGACGCGATTTTGTTTTCCATCGATCTGTCAAATTTTAGCCGATTCCGAGACCGTCGCGAAAAATGACGAAATTGTCCCCGGCGCGATTTTTGTTTCCGATCAATCAGTCAAAT
Source organism: Olea europaea var. sylvestris (assembly GCF_002742605.1). Taxonomy (NCBI): domain Eukaryota; kingdom Viridiplantae; phylum Streptophyta; class Magnoliopsida; order Lamiales; family Oleaceae; genus Olea; species Olea europaea. The sequence goes on from NW_019267597.1 coordinate 266, forward strand.
TTGAGCCCATTCCGAGACCGTCGCGAAAATTGACGAAATTGCTCCCAGCACGATTTTTGTTTCCGATCAATCTGTCAAATTTTAGCCGATTCCGAGACCGTCGCGAAAATTGACGAAATTGCTCCCAGCACGATTTTTGTTTCCGATCAATCTGTCAAATTTTAGCCGATTCCGAGACCGTCGCGAAAATTGACGAAATTGCTCCCAGCACGATTTTTGTTTCCGATCAATCTGTCAAATTTTAGCCGATTCCGAGACCGTCGCGAAAATTGACGAAATTGCTCCCAGCACGATTTTTGTTTCCGATCAATCTGTCAAATTTTAGCCGATTCCGAGGCCGTCGCGAAAAATGACGAAATTGCCCCCGGCGCGATTTTTTTCGATTAATCTGTCATTTTAGCCGATTCCGACACCGTCGAGAAAAATGACGAAATTGCTCCCGACGCGATTTTGTTTCCCATCGATCTGTCAAATTTTAGCCGATTCCGAGACCGTCGCGAAAAATGACGAATTTGAGAGCGGTGCGATTTTTTTTTCCGATTAATCTGTCAAATTTCAGCTGATTCCGACACCATTGCGAAAAATAACGAAATTGCCCCGGCGCGATTTTTGTTTACGATTAATCAGGCAAATTTGGGACCATTCCGACACCGTCGCGAAAAACGACGAAATTACCCCCAGCGAGATTTTTGTTTCCGATCAATCAGTCAAATTTAGGCCCATTCCGACACTGTCGCGAAAAATGACGGAATTGCTCCCGGCGCGATTTTTGTTTCCGATCAATCAGCCAAATTTGGGACCATTCCGACACCGTTGCGAAAAATGACGAAATTGCCCCCGGCGCGATTTTTGCTTCCCATCAATCCATCAAATTTTAGCCGATTCCGACACCGTCGCGAAAACTGACGAAATTGCCCCCGGCGCGATTTTTGTTTTCGATCAATCAGTCAAATTTAGGCCCATTCCGACACTGTCGCGAAAAATGTCGAAATTGCCCTCGGCCCGATTTTTGTTTCCGATCGATCAGTCAAATTTGTGCCCATTCCGACACCGTCGCGAAAAATGACGAAATTGCCCCCGGTGTGATTTTTGTTTCCCATCAATCAGTCAAATTTCTGCCCATTCCGACACTGTCGCGAAAAATGACGAACTTGCCCCCCGCGCGATTTTTGTTTCCGATCGATCAGTCAAATTTGAGCCCATTCCGACACTGTCGCGAAAAATGACGAAATTGCCCCGCCGCGATTTTTGTTTCCCATTGATCAGAAATTTTAGCCGATTCCGACACCGTCGCGAAAAATGACGAAATTGCCCACGGCGCGATTTTTGTTTCCCATCGATCAGTCAAATTTGAGCCCATTCCGACACTGTCGCGAAAAATTGACGAAATTGCCACCGGCGCGATTTTTGTTTCCGATCAATCAGTCAAATTTTAGCCCAATCCGACATCGTCGCGTAAAATGACGAAATTGCCCATGGCGCGATTTTTGTTTCCGATCAACCAGTCAAATTTGAACCCATTCCGACACCGTCGCGAAAATTGACGAAATTGCCCCCGGCGCGCTTTTTTTTTCCCATCGATGAGTCAAATTTTAGCCGATTCCGAGACCGTCGCGAAAAATGACGAAATAGCCCCTGGCGCGATTTTTGTTTCCCATCCATCAGTCAAATTTTAGCAGATTCCGACACCGTCGCGAAAATTGACGAAATTGCCCCCGGCGCGCTTTTTTTTTCCCATCGATGAGTCAAATTTTAGCCGATTCCGACACCGTCGGGAAAAATGACGAAATTGCTCCCGACGCGATTTTGTTTCCCATCGATCTGTCAAATTTTAGACGATTCCGAGACCGTCGCGAAAAATGGCGAAATTGCCAGCGTTGCGATTTTTTTTTCCGATTAATCTGTCAAATTTCAGCTGATTCCGACACCATTGCGAAAAATGACGAAATTGCCCCCGGCGCGATTTTTGTTTCCGATTAATCAGGCAAATTTTGGACCATTCCGACACCGTCGCGAAAAACGACGAAATTACCCCCAGCGCGATTTTTGGTTCCGATCAATCAGTCAAATTTGTGCCCATTCTGACACCGTCGCGAAAAACGAAGAAATTGTCCCCGGCGCGATTTTTGTTTCCGATCAATCAGCCAAATTTGGGCCCATTCCGACACCGTTGCGGAAAATGACGAAATTACCTCGACAGGATTCTTTTCCGATCAATCAGCCAAATTTGGGCCCATTCCGACACCGTTGCGAAAAATGACGAAATTACCTCGACAGGATTCTTTTCCGATTAATCTGTCAAATTTTAGCCGATTCCGACACCATCGCGAAAAATGACGAAATTGCCCCCGGCGCGATTTTTGTTTCCGATAAATCAGCCAAATTTGGGCCCATTCCAACACCGTTGCGAAAAATGAAGAAGTTACCCCCTGAGCGATTTTTTTTCCGATCAATCAGTAAAATTTGAGCCCATTCCGAAGCCGTCGCGAAAAATGACGAAATTGCCCGCGGCGCGATTTTTTTCGGATTAATCTGTCAAATTTTCTCCGATTCCGACACCATCGCGAAAAATGACGAAATTGCCCCCGGCGCGATTTTGGTTTCCGATCAATCAGTCAAATTTGGGCCCATTCCGACACCGTCGCGAAAAAATGTCGAAATTGCCCCTGGCCCGATTTTTGTTTTCGATCAATCAGTCAAATTTGTGCCCATTCCGACACCGTCGCGAAAAATAACGAAATTGCCACCGGCGCGATTTTTGTTTCCCATCAATCAGTCAAATTTTAGCCGATTCCGACACTGTCGCGAAAAATGACGAAATTGCCCCGACGGGATTTTTGTTTCCCATCGATCAGCCAAATTTTAGCCGATTCCGAGGCCGTCGCGAAAAATGACAAAATTGCCCCCGGCGCGATTTTTGTTTCCGATCAATCAGTCAAATTTGAACCCATTCCGACACCGTCGCGAAAAATGACGAAATTGCCCCCGGCGCGATTTTTGTTTCCGATCAATCAGTCAAATTTGAACCCATTCCGACACCGTCGCGAAAAATGACGAAATTGCACACGGCGCGATTTTTGTTTCCCATCAATGAGTCAAATTTTAGCCGATTCCGAGACCGTCGGAAAAATGACGAAATTGCCCCCGGCGCGATTTTAATTTTCAATCAATCAGTCAAATTTGAGCCCATTCCGACACCGTCGCGAAAATGACGAAATTGCCCCCGGCGCGATTTTTGTTTCCGATCAATCAGTCAAATTTGAGCTTATTCCGACACCGTCGCGAAAAATGAAGAAAATGCCACTGGCGCATTTTTGTTTCCGATCAATCAGCCAAATTTGGGCCCATTCCGGGACCGTCGCAAAAAATGACGAAATTGCCCCCGGCGCGATTTTTGTTTCCGATCAATCAGTCAAATTTGAGCCCATTCCGACACCGTCGCGAAAAATGACGAAATTGCCCCCGGCGCGATTTTTGTTTCCGATCAATCAGCCAAATTTGGGCCCATTCCGACACCGTCGCGATAAATAATGAAATTGCCCCCGGCGCGATTTTTGTTTCCGATCAATCAGCCAAATTTGGGCCCATTCCGACACCGTCGCGATAAATAATGAAATTGCCCCCGGCGCGATTTTTGTTTCCGATCAATCAGCCAAATTTGGGCCCATTCCGACACCGTCGCGATAAATAATGAAATTGCCCCCGGCGCGATTTTTGTTTCCGATCAATCAGCCAAATTTGGGCCCATTCCGACACCGTCGCGATAAATAATGAAATTGCCCCCGGCGCGATTTTTGTTTCCGATCAATCAGCCAAATTTGGGCCCATTCCGACACCGTCGCGATAAATAATGAAATTGCCCCCGGCGCGATTTTTGTTTCCGATCAATCAGTCAAATTTGAGCCCATTCCGACAACGTCGCGAAAAATGACGAAAATGCCCTGGCGCGATTTTTGTTTCCCATCGATCAGCCAAATTTTAGCCGATTCTGAGGCTGTCGCGAAAAATGACGAAGTTGCCCCCGACGCGATTTTTGTTTCCCATCGATCAACCAAATTTTAGCAGATTCCGAGGCCGTCGCGAAAAATGACGAAATTGCCCCCGGCGCGATTTTTGTTTCCGATCAATCACCCAAATTTGGGCCCATTCCGACACCGTTGCGAAAAATGATGAAATTACCCTCGGCGTGATTTTTTTTTCCGATCAATCAGTCATATTTGAGCCCATTCCAACGCCGTCGCGAAAAATGACGAAATTGCCCGCGGAGCGATTTTTTTTCCGATTAATTTGTCAAATTTTAGCCGATTCCGACACCATCGCGAAAAATGACGAAATTGCCCCCGGCGCGATTTTTGTTTCCGATCAACCTGTCAAATTTTAGCCGATTCCGACACCATCGCGAAAAATGACGAAATTGCCCCCGGCGCGATTTTTGTTTCCGATCAATCAGTCAAATTTGTTCCCATTCCGATACTGTCGCGAAAAATGCCGAAATTGCCCCCGACCCGATTTTTGTTTCCGATCAATCAGTCAAATTTTAGCCCAATCCGACACCGTCACGTAAAATGACGAAATAGCCCCCGACGCGATTTTAATTTTCGATCAATCAGTCAAATTTGAGCCCGTTTCGACACCGTCGCGAAAATGACGAAATTGCCCCCGGCGCGATTTTTGTTTCCGATCAATCAGTGAAATTTGAGCTAATTTCGACACCGTCGCGAAAAATGAAGAAAATGCCCCCGGCGCATTTTTGTTTCCGATCAATCAGCCAAATTTGGGCCCATTCCGGGACCGTCGCGAAAAATGACGAAATTGCCCCCGGCGCGATTTTTGTTTCCGATCAATCAGTCAAATTTGAGCCCATTCCGACACCGTTGGGAAAAATGACGAAATTGCCCCCGGCGCGATTCTTTTCCGATTAATCTGTCATTTTAGCTGATTCCGACACCATAGCGAAAAATGACGAAATTGCCCCCGACGCGATTTTGTTTTCCATCGATCTGTCAAATTTTAGCCGATTCAGATACCGTCGCGAAAAATGACGAAATTGCCCCCGGCGCGATTTTTGTTTCCGATCAATCAGTCAAATTTGAGCTCATTCCGAGACCGTCGCGAAAATTGACGAAATTGCTCCCGGCACGATTTTTGTTTCCGATCAATCAGTCAAATTTGAGCCCATTCCGACACCGTCGCCAAAATTGACGAAATTGTCCCCGGCGCGATTTTTGTTTTCGATCAATCAGTCAAATTTTAGCCCAATCCGACACCGTCGCGTAAAATGACGAAATTGCCCATGGCGCGATTTTTGTTTCCGA
>NW_019267598.1:0-5579 GCF_002742605.1 Olea europaea var. sylvestris
TCAGTCAATTTCGACACAGTCGAGAAAAATGACGAAATTGCCCCCGGCGCGATTTTTGTTCCCGATAAACCTGTCAAATTTCATCCCATTCCGACACAGTCTAGAAAAATGACGAAATTGCCGCTGGAGCGATTTTTATTTCCGATCAAACTGCCAAATTTCAGGCAATTCCGACACAGTCGCGAAAAATGACGAAATTGCCCCCAGCGCGATTTTTGTTTCCGATCACCAAGTCAAATTTCAGCCAATTCCGGCACATTCGCGAAAAATGACGATGTTACACCCGGCGCGATTTTTCTCCCCGATAAACCTGTCAAATTTCATCCCATTCCGACACAGTCTAGAAAAATGACGAAATTGCCGCTGGAGCGATTTTTATTTCCGATCAAACTGCCAAATTTCAGCCCATTCCGACACAGTCGAGAAAGATGACAAAATTGCCCCCGGCGCGGTTTTTGTTCCCGATAAACCTGTCAAATTTCATCCCATTCCGACACAGTCTAGAAAAATGACGAAATTGCCGCTGGAGCGATTTTTATTTCCGATCAAACTGCCAAATTTCAGCCCATTCCGACACAGTCGAGAAAGATGACAAAATTGCCCCCGGCGCGGTTTTTGTTCCCGATAAACCTGTCAAATTTCATCCCATTCCGACACAGTCTAGAAAAATGACGAAATTGCCCCCGGCGCGGTTTTTGTTTCGGATCAAACTGCCAAATTTAAGCCAATTCCGACACAGTCGAGAAAAATGACAAAATTGCCCCCGGCACGATTTTTGTTTCCGATCAACAAGTCAAATTTCAGCCAATTCCGGCACATTCGCGAAAAACGACGATATTACACCCGGCGCGATTTTTGTTCCCGATAAACCTTTCAAATCTGAGCCCATTCCGACATAGTCGAGAAAAATGACGAAATTGCCCCCGACGCGATTTTTATTTCAGATCAAACTGCCAAATTTCAGTCAATTCCGACACAGTCGCGAAAAATGACGAAATTGCCCCCGGCGCGATTTTTATTTCAGATCAAACTGCCAAATTTCAGTCAATTCCGACACAGTCGCGAAAAATGACGAAATTGCCCCCGGCGCGATTTTTGTTCCCGATAAACCTGTCAAATTTCATCCCATTCCGACACAGTCTAGAAAAATGACGAAATTGCCGCCGGAGCGATTTTTATTTCCGATCAAACTGCCAAATTTCAGGCAATCCCGACACAGTCGCGAAAAATGACGAAATTGCCCCCGGCGTGATTTTTGTTTCCGATCAACCTGTCAAATTTCAGCCTATTCCGACATCGTCGCGAAAAATGACGAAATTGCCCCTGGGGCGGTTTTTGTTTCCGATCAACAAGTTAAATTTCAGCCAATTTCGAGACAGTCGAAAAAAATGATGAAATTGCCTCGGCGCGATTTTTGTTCCCGATAAACCTGTCAAATTTGAGCCCATTCCGACACAGTCGAGAAAAATGACGAAATTGCCCCCGACGCGATTTTTAATTCCGATCAAACTGCCAAATTTAATCCAATTCCGACACAGTCGAGAAAAATGATGAAATTGCCCCCGGCGCGGTTTTTGTTTCCGATCAACAAGTCAAATTTTAACCAATTCCGACACAGTCGCGAAAAATAACGATATTACACCCGGCGCGGTTTTTGTTCCCGATAAACCTGTCAAATTTGAGCCCATTCCCACACAGTCGAGAAAAATGACGAAATTGCCCCCGGCGCGATTTTTGTTCCCGATAAACCTGTCAAATTTGAGCCCATTCCGACACAATCGGGAAAACGACGAAATTGCCGTCGGCGTGATTTTTATTTCTGATCAAAGTACCAAATTTAAGCCAATTCCGACACAGTCGAGAAAAATGACAAAATTGCCCCCGGCGCGATTTTTGTTTCCGATCAACCTGTCAAATTTGAGCCCATTCCAACACAGTCGAGAAAAATGACGAAATTTCCCCTGGCGCGATTTTATTTCAGATCAAACTACCAAATTTCTGCCAATTCCAACACAGTCGAGAAAAATAACGAAATTACCCCCGTCGCAGTTTTTGTTTCCGATCAACAAGTCAAATTTTAGCCAATTCCGACACAGTCGCGAAAAATGACGAAATTACACCCGGCGCGATTTTTGTTTCCGATCAACAAGTCAAATTTTAGCCAATTCCGACACAGTCGCGAAAAATGACGAAATTACACACGGCGCGGTTTTTGTTCCCGATCAACCTGTCAAATTTGAGCCCGTTCCGACAAAATCGAGAAAAATGACGAAATTGCCCCCTGCGCGATTTTTATTTCAGATCAAACTGCCAAATTTCAGCCAATTCCGACACAGTCGAGAAAAATGACGAAATTGCCCCCGGCGCGATTTTTGTTTCCGATCAACCAGTCAAATTTTAGCCAATTCAAACACAGTCGCGAAAAATGACGAAATCACACCCGGCGCTATTTTTGTTCTCGATCAACCTGTCAAATTTGAGCCCATTTCGACACAGTCGAGAAAAATAACGAAATTGCCGTCGGCGCAATTTTTAGTTCCGATCAAACTGCCAAATTTCAGCAAATTCCGACACAGTCGAGAGAAACGACGAAATTGCCCCCGGCGCGATTTCTGTTTCCTATCAACAAGTCAAATTTTAGCCAATTTCGACACAGTCGCGAAAAATGACGAAATTACACCCGGCGCAGTTTTTGTTCCCGACAAACCTGTCAAATTTAAGCCCATTCCGACACAGTCGAGAAAAATGACGAAATTGCCGCCGGCACGATTTTTATTTCCGATCAAACTGCAAATTTTAGCCAATTCTGACACAGTCGAGAAAAATGACGAAATTACCCCCGGCACGGTTTTTTTTCCGATCAACAAGTCAAATTTTAGCCAATTACGACACAGTCGCGAAAAATGATGATATTACACCCGGCGCGATTTTTGTTCCCGATAAACCTGTGAAATTTGGGCCCATTCCGACACAGTCGAGAAAAATGACAAAATTGCCCCCGGTCGATTTTTGTTCCCGATAAACCTGTCAAATTTGAGCCCATTCCGACACAGTCGGGAAAATGACGAAATTGCCAAACTTAAGCAAATTCCGACACAGTCGAGAAAAATGACGAAATTACCGCCGGCGCATTTTTATTTCCGATCAAACTGCCAAATTTCTGCTAATTCCGACACAGTCGCGAAAAATGACGAAATTGCCCCCAGCGCGATTTTTGTTTCCGATCAACCTGTCAAATTTCAGCCCATTCCGACATCGTCGTGAAAAATGACGAAATTGCCCCCGGCGTGATTTTTGATTCCGATCAACAAGTTAAATTTCAGCCAATTCCGACACAGTCGCAAAAAATGACGAAATTGCCCCGGCGCGATTTTTGTACCCGATAAACCTGTCAAATTTGAGCCCATTCCCACACAGTGGGCAAAAATGACGAAATTGCCTTCGGCGCGATTTTTATTTCAGATCAAACTGCCAAATTTCAGTCAATTCCGACACAGTCGAGAAAAATGACGAAATTGCCCCCGGCGCGATTTTTGTTCCCGATAAACCTGTCAAATTTGAGCCCATTCCAACAGAGTGGAGAAAAATAACGAAATTGCCGCAGGCGCGATTTTCATTTCCGATCAAACTACCAAATTTCAGCCAATTCCGACAGAGTCGCGAAAAATGACGAAATTTCCCCTAGCGCGATTTTTGTTTCCGATCAACCTGTCAAATTTGAGCCCATTCCGACACAGTCGAGAAAAATGACGAAATTGCCCCCGGCGCGATTTTTATTTCCGATCAACCTGTCAAATTTGAGCCCATTCCGACACAGTCGAGAAAAATGACGAAATTGCCCCCGGCGCGATTTTTATTTCCGATCAACCTGTCAAATTTGAGCCCATTCCGACACAGTCGAGAAAAATGACGAAATTGCCCCCGGCGCGATTTTTATTTCCGATCAAGCTGCCAAATTTCAGCCAATTCCGACGCAGACGAGAAAAATGGCGAAATTGACCCCGGCGCAATTTTTGTTTCCGATCAACAAGTCAAATTTCAGCCAATTCCGACACAGTCGCGAAAAATGACGATATTACACCCGGCGCGGTTTTTGTTCCCGATAAACCTGTCAAATTTGAGCCCATTCCGACACAGTCGAGAAAAATGACAAAATTGCCCTCGGCGCGATTTTTATTTCAGATCAAACTGCCAAATCTCAGTCAATTCCGACACAGTCGAGAAAAATGACGAAATTGCCCCCGGCGCCGTTTTTGTTCCCGATAAACCTGTCAAATTTGAGCCCATTCCGACAGAGTCGAGAAAAATAACGAAATTGCCGCCGGCGCGATTTTCATTTCCGATCAATCTACCAAATTTCAGCCAATTCCGACACAGTCGCGAAAAATGACGAAATTGCCCCCAGCGCGATTTTTGTTTCTGATCAACCTGTCAAATTTGAGCCCATTCCGACACAGTCGAGAAAAATGACGAAATTGCCCCAGACGCGATTTTTATTTCCGTTCAAACTGCCAAATTTCAGCCAATTCCGACGCAGTCGAGAAAAATGGCGAAATTGCCCTCGGCGCCTTTTTTGTTTCTGATCAACAAGTCAAATTTCAGCCAATTCCGACACAGTCGCGAAAAATGACGATATTACACCCGACGCGATTTTCGTTCCCGATAAAACTGTCAAATTTGAGCCCATTCCAACGCAGTCGAGAAAAATGACGAAATTGCCCTCGGCGCGATTTTTATTTCACATCAAACTGCCAAATTTCAGTCAATTCCGACACAGTCGAGAAAAATGACGAAATTGCCCCCGGCGCGGTTTTTGTTCCCGATAAACCTGTCAAATTTGAGCCCATTCCAGCAGAGTCGAGAAAAATAACGAAATTGCTGCCGGCGCGATTTTTATTTCCGATCAAACTGCCAAATTTCAGCCAATTCCGACACAGTCGAGAAAAATGACGAAATTGCCCCCGGCGCGATTTTTATTTCCGATCAAACTGCCAAATTTCAGCCAATTCCGACACAGTCGAGAAAAATGACGAAATTACCCCCGGCGCCGTTTTTGTTTCCGATCAACAAGTCATATTTTTGCCAATTACGACACAGTATTGAAAAATGACGATATTACACCCGGCGCAATTTTTGTTCCCGATGAACCTGTCAAATTTCAGCCCATTCCGGCACAGTCGAGAAAAATGACGAAATTGCCGCCGGAGCGATTTTTATTTCCGATCAAACAGCCAAATTTCAGCCAATTCCGACACAATCGCGAAAAATGACGATATTACACCCGGCGCGATTTTCGATCCCGATAAAACTGTGAAATTTGAGCCCATTCCGACGCAGTCGAGAAAAATGACGAAATTGCCCTCGGCGCGATTTTTATTTCACATCAAACTGCCAAATTTCAGTCAATTCCGACACAGTCGAGAAAAATGACGAAATTGCCCCCGTCGCGGTTTTTGTTCCCGATAAACCTGTCAAATTTGAGCCCATTCCAACAGCGTCGAGAAAAATAACGAAATTGCCGTCGGCGCGATTTTTATTTCCGATCAAACTGCCAAATTTCAGCCAATTCCGACACAGTC
>NW_019267599.1:0-1910 GCF_002742605.1 Olea europaea var. sylvestris
AGACTTTTGTGATCTGTTTAGATATCACACTTCCGTCCATACAACTAGTGTCGCCATATCTTCAAAGTGTGTACTACCGCTGCAAGTTCTAAATCATGTGTCGAGTAGTTCTGCTCATGTTTCTTCAATTGTCTTGAAGCATAGGCTATCACTTTCCCATTCTGCATTAGTACACATCCCAATCCTCGCTTAGATGCGTCGCTGTATATAACAAATCCTTCCGTACCTTCAGGTATTGTTAATACAGGTGCTGATATCAACTTCTGCTTAAGTTCTTGGAAACTTTGTTTGCATTTTTCCGTCCATTGGAATTTTACTCCCTTCCTTGTAAGCTGCGTCATTGGTCCAGCTATTTTGGAGAATCCTTCTATAAATCTCCTATAATATCCAGCCAATCCTAGAAAACTCCGTACTTCGCCAGCATTTGTTGGTGCTTTCCAGTTGATTACTGCTTCTACTTTTGCTGGATCTACTTCAATCCCTTGGGTAATAACTACGTGTCCAAGAAATCCAACTCGTTCAAGCTAAAACTCGCACTTCTTGAATTTGGCATACAGCTTCTCCTTGCATAATACCTCTAAGGCTATTCTCAAGTGCTCTTCATGTTGCTCCTTACTCTTGAAATATATCAGAATGTCATCAATGAAGACTATGACAAACTTATCCAAGTATTGATGAAATACTCGATTCATCAGGTCCATGAACACTGCAAGTGCATTAGTTTGCCCAAACGGCATCATCGTAAACACGTAGTGTCCATATCGAGTTCTAAAAGCTATCTTAGGTATATCCTTTGTCTCTACTTTCAGTTGATGGTATCCCGATCGTAAGTCGATCTTAGAAAATACCTTAGCTCCTATCAGTTGATCTAACAGATCCTCGGGAGTGGGTACTTATTCTTGATGGTTAATCGATTTATCTCTCTATAATCGATGCACATCCTCATACTTCCATCTTTCTTCTTTACAAACAACACTGGCGCACCCCATAGAGATACGCTTGGTCGTATGAAGCCCATATCTAGGAGTTCTTGCAACTGCTTCTTTAATTCTTGTAGTTTCTTTGGAGCCATTCGGTATGGGGCCTTAGATACTGGTGCCGCCCCGAGAATTAGGTCTATGGTGAATTTCACTTGTCTATCGGGTGGAATACTAGATAGATCTTCTGGAAACACGTCTACGAATTCTCGTACTACTAGTACATCTTCAACCCTTATCGTCTCTTATTTTCCTCCTGAGATACTTACTAGATATCCTTGACATGTTTCTTTTCTCAACATCTTCTCAGCTTGTAAAGCTGATACTAGTCGAATAAGGGGTTTCGTCTTCATTCCAAGGAACAAAAATGGTTCCTCTCCTGGTTTCTGAAATGATACTTCCATTCCCTTACATCGAATGGTGGCATAATTACAACCTAACTAATCCATGCCTAGTATTACATCAAAATCCTTTATTTCTATCATGTATAGGTTCGCTTCCATTGGTTTTCCCTCAACTTTGATACTTACTAACTTGGCTATTCTATCAATATTCAAAGGGTTGCCCGAAGGAATACTAACTTCTATTGTACCTTCCGACTTATCACAGGTAATACTAGATTTAGCCATAAAAGTTGTTGAAGCAAAGAAGTGTGTAGCTCCTAAATCAAACAATACATAAGTAGGTGTATTGGCTATCAGTAGAGTACCTACTATGACATTAGAGTTTTCCTCTGCATCCTATTGAGTCAATGCAAAAACTCGTGCTTTCCCTTTCTGGTTCTGGTCGCTATTATCATCCTTCTTCTGGGTATGTGTGGGACAATCCCTAATGATATGTCCTGGCTTGCCACATTAGAAACAGACATTTTTCCCTTGTAAGCACTCGCCATGATGTGTCCTTCCACACTTAGAACAGGACGCAATAACCGAC
>NW_019267599.1:2460-5577 GCF_002742605.1 Olea europaea var. sylvestris
CGGGCCATTTCCTTTAGACAAAACATATGGTTCTTATTAGTTTCATTCTTTGAATACTAAAGCAAAGAAGATAGTATTTTATTTCTTGACATAAGGAAAGCTATTACAAGGATTTAAATATAATCTCTATAAGTTCTACGGATCTTCTTTAGTGGAGCTTCATCTTCGAAGAAGTCTTCCACCTCAGGTCCGGACTCTATGTCCATCTCAACCTGTGGCTCAGGCTCAGGATCATTCTCTAAATCATCCTCGGGTTCTTCTTCGGGATCTTCTTCCTAAGCCAAAGGTTCCTCCTCAGGCTCCTCATGGACTACATCATCCCACAAATCAATCAGGGCATGGCAATACCTCTCAAACTCGAACAAGTTTGGGTTGCCTTCTAACATTTCATCCCTAACCGTGACTCCCATATCTCCCCATTGAGGTAGGAGAGAGTGTATGAGGTTATTTATGGCCTCAATATGCGTGATCTCCATACCAGCATTAACCACTATCATGCATCTCTCATAGATGTCATACACATGTTCGCTAAGCGGTCGGGTCGGATCAATTACATAGTTTTCATAGGAATGAATAGCAATTCTACGGTTCAATGCTTCTCTATATGCCCTAGCCGTTCTACGAGCCATAACTGTTGCATTTTCACATACATCATACTTTTTCTTTGCTTAAAGAAAACATGCAAATATTTAAACTTTCATATCATGCAATTCTCTTTAAGCCCTTAGCTTTTGCCAAAGTCCATTACATATCTTTAAATAACACATCTTTAAATCATATCAAAGTATCATAACATAAATATAATCATTAACTTTAAACATGAAAATACCTGGGCCATAGGATGAGATTGATGGATGGATGCACGATGTCATTGAATACCTTAAACTTTTCATTTTCCTTTTGTTTTTTTAAAAAAAAATACTTGGTCTACAGAACCGGCTAAACCTTGCTCTGATACCACGCTGTAACACCCCGACCCCTAGTGGACCGGAACTCTACTTACTTTACTTAACTTAACCAGTGGTTTAGTAAAAGTGTATACGTTTTAGCGGAAGCTTACATCTTCGGATAATAATTTAAATAACAATACTTCAAATACTTTAAACAAAAACACTGAATCATTCTTCAAAACAAACAAATGTAATTTATTTGAAGAAAACATAAATTGTTCTCGCATTCTGCATTATTCAAAACTTTAAAGAATTAACATTGGAAAACATTTCATAAAAATAAATCTAAATCACTTATTCACCAGATTTTCATGGGCTCGTTGCATCACTCTCCATCTTTTCCTCCATCCATGCCCGAGGTAGAATTCCTTCAATCTGTAGAGATGGGATTAAACCCGTGAGTTGAAAAACTCAATAGGTGTCATAGGTGCATTCGTGATCAAACTATACATTTCAAAACATTAACTTTATAACTTTTCATACATGCCGTACCCGAAGGCACCATTTGACATGAAGGGGTATGCCGTACCCGAGGGCACCATTTGACATACGAACATTTCTTCAACATAGAGGGGTATGCCGTACCGGAGTACCATTTGACATACAACCATTAACATAGAGGGATATGCCGTACCGGAGTACCATTTGACATACAAACATTAACATAAATCGAAACTTATAACTTAACACGATTAAACACATTGCACCTCCACCTACCTTGATTGACGCTTTTAAAACTTTGAGAACTTGGATTGAAAACTTCGATGAAACTTGGACGTTGAAAAAAATGCACTCCTTGGATGTTTGAAAACCGTTAAGAATTGATGCTTGAAAACACTTCTTAAACTTCTAGGAAAAATAGTTTTCCTCCCTCTCTTTTTCTCTCTTGGAAACTCTTTCTTTAGTATGTAAAAGCTCTTGGTTTTGGTGTGAGACAAAATGAGTGAAATGATGTCTCTATTTATAGGTAAATATCCCATAACTTAAAGCAAATGAAGGGTCAAATTTCATTTAAGAGAGAAAACATGGGTGCCATTTAAGTTTGAGGTTAAATACTTCAATTTAATGGGGTTTTTATTGCCAAAAACGTGGGTGGCCCTTTGAGAATATAATTGATGAAAATAAATATTTAAATTCTAGAGAAAAACGAGAATTTTCATTTCAGGCAGTTTCGGTCGACCGGTTGTAGTCCGATTGACACTGCATAGCTTTTATTATTTTTATCATAACTTCTTCTCCTGATATTCGATTGAGGTAATTCAAAGTGCGTTGAAAAGGTAACTCAAAGAGCTACAACTTTTATTCAGATATCATTTTCCAAATCGAATGTTTCCTATGTCAAAAATGGGTCTCAAATGAGACTAAAAATCTAAAGTATGCTTTAGCCATCCAATATTCATGTCTTAGTGCCACTAAGGTGTCTAGAATTATTTGGGGTTCTACAAAATTGGATTCTAATTTAAATTTTATTTTGTTCATTAGTGGGTTTCCAGTCAAATTTGATTAAAATTTCGCTTACATTGGCACGTTTTCATTCAAATTTGTCCAAAATTTCATCTACATTTTGTTCATTGACGGTTTTCCAATCAAATTTGACTAAAATTTCACCTGGGTTTAGTTCATTGGCGCATTTCCATTCAAATTTGACTCAAATTCAGCTTGGGTTTAGTTCATTGGCACGTTTTTCATTTAAATTTGACTAAAATTTCATCTACATTTTGTTCCTCGGCAGTTTTTGATTAAATTTGACTAAAATTTCACTGGAATTTAGTTCATTGATGTGTTTGTAATCAAATTTGACTAAATTTTCTATCAAGTTTTTTCATTGGCTTATTTCTAATAAAATTTTTGCACAATTTCACATGGGTTTCGTTCTTCAGCACGTTTCCAATCAAATTTGGTAATTTCATTCAAAATTTTTCATTGGCGCGCATCAAATCAAATATGACTACAATTTTATTTGAGTTCTATTAAATGGCACGTTTTCAATCAAATTTGAGTAAAATTTTATCGGGATTTTGTTCATTGGTGCTCTTTCAATCAAATTTGATTAAAATTTCATATGGGTTTAGTTTATTTGCACGTTTCCAATCAAATTTCACAGAAATTTAAATTTGATTTTGTTCATTAGCAGGTTTGCAGTCATATTAGACCAAAATTTGGCTTA
>NW_019267600.1:0-4478 GCF_002742605.1 Olea europaea var. sylvestris
AGGCCTCCGAATAATTAATTTCCGTATTAATTATGTCAGGTTGATGATGTGTTGGACAGAAAATTAACAAAGAAAAGTCGCACGAGGGGCAATTTCGTCATCTGTCGCGACAGTGTCGGAATGGGTCGAAATTTGGCAGGTTGATTGGTAACGGCCTAAGAAATTGGACTCGGTGCACAGACCCTAGATCACGGGATTTTAGCCAAATTCCTTCGTTTAGGCCTCCGAATAATTAATTTCCACATTAATTATGTCAGGTTGAAGATGTGTTGGACAGAAAATTAATGAAGAAAAGCCGCACCAGGGGCAATTTCGTCATTTGTTGCGACGGTGTTGGAATGTGCCGAAATTTGGCAGGTTTGTTGGAAGTGGCCCAAGAAATTAGACTCGGGGCACAGACCCGGGATCACGGGATTTTAGCTAAATTCCTTCGTTTAGGTCGTCGAATAATTAATTTTTGTATTAATTATGTCAGGTTGAAGATGTGTTGGATAGAAAATTAACAATGCAAAATCACACCAAGGGCAATTTCGTCATTTGTCGCGATGGTGTAGAAATGGGCCAAAATTTGGAAAGTTGATTTGAAACGGCCCCAGAAATTGGAGTCGGAACACAGACCTGTGACACGAGATTTTAGCCAAATTCCTTCGTTTAGGCCTCCGAATAATTAATTTTCGTATTAATTATGTCAGGTTGAAGAAGTGATGGACTGAAAATTAAAAAAGAAAAACCGCACCAGGAGTAATTTCGTCATTTGTCGCGATGCTTTCGGAATGGGTCGAAATTTGGCAGGTTGATTGGAAACGGCCGGAGAAATCGGACTCGGGGCACAGGCCCAGGATTACGGTATTTTAGCCAAATTCCTTCATTTAGGTGTTCAAATAATTAATTTTCGTATTAATTATGTCAGTTTGAAGATGTGTTGGACAGAAAATTAACAACGCAAAACCGCGCCAGGGGCAATTTTGTCATTTGTCGTGACGGTGTTGGAATGGGCCGAAATTTGGCAGGTTGATTGGAAACGGCCTCAGAAATTGGNTCCGAATAATTAATTTTCGTATTAATTATGTCAAGTTGAAGATGTGTTGGACAGAAAATTAACAACGCGAAACCGCACCCGGGACAATATCGTCATTTGTCGTGACGGTGTCGGAATGGGCCAAAATTTGGCATGTTGATTGGAAACGGCCCGGGAATTGGAGTCGGGGCACAGACTTGGGATCACGGGATTTTAGCCAAATTTCTTCGTTTATGCCTCTGAATAATTAATTTCCGTATTAATTATTTTAGGTTGAAGATGTGTTGGACAGAAAATTAAGAAAACAAAACCGCATCAGGTTGAAGAAGTGTTGGACAGGAAATTAAAAAAAAACCACAGCTGGGGCAATTTCGTCATTTGTCACGACGGTGTCGAAATGGGCCGAAATTTGGCAGGTTGATTGGAAATGTCCCGAGAAATTGAACTCGAGGCACAAACTTGGGATCACAGGATTTTAGCCAAATTCCTTTGTTTAGGCCTCCGAATAATTAATTTCCTTATTAATTATGTCAGGTTGAAGATGTGCTGGACAGAAAATTAACAACACAAAACTGCACCAGGGGCAATTTCGTCATTTATCCTGACGGTGTCGGAATGGGCCAAAATTTGGCAGGTTGGTTTGAAATGGCCCCATAAATTGGAGCCGGGGCACGGACCCGGGTCACGGGATTTTAGCAAAATTCCTTCGTTTAGGCCTCCGAATAATTAATTTCCGTATTAATTATGTCAGGTTGAAGAAGTGTTGAAATGAAAATTAAAAAAGAAAAACCGCACCAGGGCCAATTTCGTCATTTGTCGATACAGTGTCGGAACGGGCCGAAATTTGGCAGGTTGATTGGAAACGGCCTGAGAAATTGGACTCGGGGCACAGACCCAGGATCAAGCGATTTTAGCCACATTCCTTCATTTAGGCCTCCGAATATTTAATTTCCGCATTAATTATGTCAGGATGAAGATGTGTTGGACAGAAAATTAACAACGCAAAACCGCACCAGGGCCAATTTTGTTATTTCTCGCGACGGTGTCGGAATGGGCCCAAATTTTGCAGCTTGATTGGATACGGCCCAGAAATTGTAGTCGGGGCACAGACCCGAGATCACAAAATTTTAGCCAAATTCCTTTGTTACGCCTCCGAATAATTAATTTCAGTATTAATTATGTCAGGTTGATGATGTGTTGGACAAAAAATTAGCAACGCAAAATCGCACCAGGGGTAATTTTGTCATTTGTCGCGATCGTGTCAGAACGGGCAGAAATTTGGCAGGTTGATTGGAAACGGCCCCAGAAATTGGAGTCGGGGCACAGACCCGGGATCACAGGATTTTACCCAAATTCCTTCGGTTAGGCCTCCGAATAATTAATTTTTGTACTAATTATGTCAGGTTGAAGATGTGTTGGAAAGAAAATTAACAACAAAAAATTGCACCAGGGTCAATTTCGTCATTTGTCGTGACGGTGTCGGAATGGGCCGAAATTTGGCAGGTTGATTGGAAACGGCCACAGGAATTGGAGTCGGGGCACAGACCCAAGATCACGGGATTTAGGCCTCCGAATAATTAATTTTTGTATTAATTATGTCAGGTTGAAGAAGTGTTGGACAGAAAATTAACAAAGAAAAGCCGCACCAGGGTTAATTTCGTCATTTGTCGCGACGGTGTCGGAATGGGCCGAAATTTAGCAGGTTGATTGGAAACGGCCCCAGAAATTGGACTCGGGGCACAGACCCGGAATCACGAGATTTTAGCCTAATTCCTTCATTTAGTCCTCCGAATAATTAATTTCTGTATTAATTATGTCAGGTTGAAGAAGTGTGGGACAGAAAATTAACAAAGAAAAACCGCACCTGGGGCGATTTCGTCATTTGTTGCGACAGTGTCGGAATGGGCCGAAATTTGGCAGGTTGATTGGAAACGGCCCGAGAAATTGGACTCGGGGCACAGACTCGGGATCACGGGATTTTAACCCAATTCCTTCGTTTAGGCCTCCGAATAATTAATTTTCATATCAATTTTGTCAGGTTGAAGAAGTGTTGGACCGAAAATTTTAAAAAAAACCGCACCAGGGGCAATTTCATCATTTGTCGCGATCGTGTCGGAACGGGCCGAAATTTGGCGAGTTGATTGGATACGGCCCGAGAAATTGGACTCGGGGCACAGACCCAGGATCAAGCGATTTTAGCCAAATTCTTTCGTTTAGGCCTCCGAATAATTAATTTTCGTATTAATTATGTCGGGTTGAAGATGTGTTGGAGAGAAAATTAACAACGCAAAACCGCACCAGGGCCAATTTTGTCATTTGTCGCGACGGTGTTGGAATGGGCCCTAATTTGGCAGCTTGATTGGAAATGGCCCCATAAATTGGAGTCGGGGCACAAACCAGGGTTCACAGGATTTTGGCCAAATTCCTTCGCTTAGGCCTCCGAATAATTAATTTTCGTATTAATTATGTCAGGTTGATGATGTGTTGGACAAAAAAATAACAACGCAAAATCGCACTGGGGCAATTTTGTCATTTGTCGCGACGGTGTCGGAATGGGCCCAAATTTGGCAGCTCGATTGGAAACGGCCCCAGAAATTAGAGTCGGGGTACAAACTCGGGATCACAGGATTTTAGCCAAATTCCATCGTTTAGGCCTCCGAATAATTAATTTTCGCATTAATTATGTGAGGTTGATGATGTGTTGGACAAAAAATGAACAACGCAAAATCGCACCAGGGGCAATTTTGTCATTTGTCGCGAACGCATCGGAATGGGCCGAAATTTAGCAGGTTGATTGGAAACGGCCCCAGAAATTAGAGTCGGGGCACAAACCCGGGATCACGGGATTTTAGCCAAATTCCTTCGGTTAGGCCTCCGAATAATTAATTTTCGTGTTAATTATGTCAAGTTGAAGATGTGTTGGACAGAAAATTAACAACACAAAATTGCACCGGGGGCAATTTCATCATTTGTCGTGACGGTGTCGGAATGGGCCGAAATTCTGCAGGTTGTTTGGAAAAGGCCCCAGGAATTGGAGTCGGGGCACAGACCCGGGATCACAGGATCTTAGCCAAATTCCTTCGTTTAGGCCACTGAATAATTAATTTTTGTATTAATTATGTCAGGTTGAAGAAAGTTGGACAGAAAATTAACGAAGAAAAACCGCACCTGGGGCAATTTCGTCATTTCTCGCAACGGTGTCGGAATGGGCCGAAATTTGGCAGGTTGATTGGAAACGGCCCCAGGAATTGGACTCGGGGCATAGACCCGGGACCACGGGATTTTAGCCAAATTCCTTCGTTTAGGCCTCTGAATAATTAATTTCTATTTTAATTATGTCAGGTTGAAGAAGTGTCGGACAGAAAATTAACAAAGAAAAACCACACCTGGGGTAATTTCGTCATTTGTCGCGACGGTGTTGGAATGGGCCGAAATTTGGCAGGTTGATTGGAAAGGGCCC
>NW_019267600.1:6355-68014 GCF_002742605.1 Olea europaea var. sylvestris
TTTAAGCCTTCGAATAATTAATTTCCATATTAATTATGTCAGGTTGAAGATGTGTTGGACAAAAAATTAACAAAGAAAAGCCACACCAGGGGCAATTTCGTCATTTGTCCCGATGGTGTCGGAATGGGCCGAAATTTGGCAGGTTGATTTGAAACGGCCCGATAAATTGGAGTCGGGGCACAGACCCGGGGTCACGGGATTTTTGCCTAATTCCTTCCTTTAAGCCTCCGAATAATTAATTTCCGTATTAATTATGTCAGGTTGAAGAAGTGTTGGACAGAAAATTAAAAAAGAAGAACCGCACCAGGGGCAATTTCGTCATTTGTCGCGACGGTGTCGGAACGGGACGAAATTTGGCAGGTTGATTAGAAACGGCCCGAGAAATTGGACTCGAGGCACAAGCCCGAGATCACGGGATTTTAGCCAAATTCCTTCGTTAAGGCCTCCGAATAAATAATTTCCATATTAATTATGTTAGGTTGAAGTTGTGTTGGACTGAAAATTTGCAAAGAAAAGCCGCACCATGGGTAATTTCGTCATTTGTCGCGACGGTGTCAGAACGGGACGAAATTTGGCGGGTTGATTGGAATCGGCACGAGAAATTGAACTCGGGGCACATACCCAAGATCACCGAATTTTAGCCAAATTCCTTCGTTTAGGCCTCCGAATAATTAATTTTTGTATTAATTATGTTAGGATGAAGAAGTGTTGGACAGAAAATTAAAAATGAAAAACCGCACCAGGGGTAATTTTGTAATTTGTCACGACAGTGTCAGAATGGGCCGAAATTTGGCGGGTCGATTGAAACGGCCCGAGAAATTGGACTCGGGGCACAGGCCCAGGATCACGGGGTTTTAGCCAAATTCCTTCATTTAGGCCGCTGAGTAACTAATTTCCGTATTAATTATGTCAGGTTGAAAAAGTGTTGGAAAGAAAATTAACAAAGGAAAACCGCACCAGGGGAAATTTTGTCATTTGTCGCGACAGTGTCGGAATGGGCCGAAATTTGGCGGGTCGATTGAAACGGCCGTAGAAATTGGACTCGGGGCACAGGCCAGGATCACGGGGTTTTAGCTAAATTCCATCATTTAGGCCGCCGAATAACTAATTTTCGTATTAATTATGTTAGGCTGAAAAAGTGTTGGCAAGAAAATTAACAAAGAAAAGCCGCACCAGGGGCAATTTCGTCATTTGTCGGGACGGTGTCGGAATGGGCCGAATTTTGGCAGGTTGATTGGAAATAGCCCGAGAAATTGGAGTTGGGGCAAAGACTTGGGATCACGGGATTTTAGCCAAATTCCTTCGTTTTGACCTCCGAATAAATAATTTCCGTATTAATTATGTCAGGTTGAAGAAGTGTTGGGCTGAAAATTAAAAAAGAAAAACTGCACCAGGGGCAATTTTGTCATTTGTCGCTACAGCGTCGGAATGGGCTGAAATTTGGCAGGTTGATTGGAAACGACCCAAAAAATTGGTCTCGGGGCATAGGCCCGGGATCACGGGATTTTAGCCAAATTCCTTCGTTTAGGCCTTCGAATAATTAATTTTCATAATAATTATGTCAGGTTGAAGATATGTTGGACAGAAAATTAACAACGCAAAATGGGATCGGGGGTAATTTTGTCATTTGTCGCGACAGTGTCGGAATGGACCGAAATTTGGCAGGTTGATTGGAAACGGCCCGAGAAATAGGACTTGGGGCACAGACCCGGAATCATGGGATTTTAGCCAAATTCCTTCGTTAAGGCCTCTGAATAAATAATTTCCATATTAATTATGTTAGGTTGAAGATGTGTTGGACTGTAAATTAACAAAGAAAAGGCGCACCATGGGCAATTTCATCATTTGTCGCGACGGAGTCAGAATGGGCCGAAATTTGGCGGGTTGATTGGAAACGCTCCGAGAAAATTGGACTCGGGGCACATACCCGAGATCTCCGAATTTTAGCCAAATTCCTTCATTTAGGCCTCCGAATAATTAATTTCCGTATTAATTATGTCAGGTTGAAGATGTGTTGGACAGAAAATTAACGAAGAAAAGCCGCACCAGGGGTAATTTCGTCATTTGTCGCGACAGTGTCGGAATGAGCCGAAATTTGGCAGGCTGATTGGAAACGGCCTAAGAAATTGGAGTCGGGGCATAGACCCGAGATCACGGGATTTTAGCCAAATTCCTTTGTTTAGGCCTCCGACTAATTAATTTCCGCATTAATTATGTCAGGTTGAAGAAGTGTTGGACAGAAAATTAAGATAGAAAAATTGCACTAGGGGCTCTTTCATCATTTGTCGGGACGGTGTCTAAACGGGCCGAAATTTGGCAGGTTGTTTGGAACCGGCCCGAGAAATTGGACTCCGGGCACAGACCCAGGATCACGGGATTTTAGCCTAATTCCTTCGTTTCGGCCTCCAAATAAATAATTTCCGTATTAATTATGTCAAGTTGAAGATGTGTTGGACAGAAAATTAACGAAGAAAAGCCGCACCAAGGGCAATTTCGTCATTTGTCGCGACGGTGTCGGAATGGGTCGAAATTTGGCAGGTTGATTGGAAACGGCCCGAGAAATTGGACTCAGGGCATAGGCCCGGGATCATGGGATTTTAGCCAAATTCCTTCGTTTAGGCTTCGAATAATTAATTTTCGTATTAATTATGTCAGGTTGAAGATGTATTGGACAAAAAATTAAAAACGCAAAATGGCACCAAGGGTAATTTTGTCATTTGTCATGACGGTGTCGGAACGAGCCGAAATTTGGCAGGTTGATTAGAAATGGCCTGAGAAATTGGACTTGGGGCACAGACCCGGGATCACGGGATTTTAGCCAAATTACTTCGTTAAGGCCTCCGAATAATTAATTTATGTATTAATTACGTCTGGTTAAAGATGTGTTGGACAGAAAATTAACAAAGAAAAGCGGCACCAGGGGCAATTTTGTCATTTGTCGCGACGGTGTCGGAATGAGCAGAAATTTGGCAAGTTGATTGAAAACGGCCCGAGAAATTGGAGTTGGGGCACAGACCCGAGATCACAGGATTTTAGCCAAATTCCTTTGTTTAGGCCTCCGACTAATTAATTTCCGTATTAATTATGTCAGGTTGAAGAAGTGTTGGTAAGAAAATTAACATAGAAAAATCGCACCAGGGGCAATTTCATCATTTGTTGCAACGGTGTCTAAATGGGCCGAAATTTGGCAGGTTGATTGGAAACGGCCCGAGAAATTGGACTCAGGGCACAGACCTGGGATCCCGGGATTTTAGCCTAATTCCTTCGTTTAGGCCTCCGAATAATTAATTTCTGTATTAATTATGTCAGGTTGAAGATGTGTTGGACAGAAAATTAACGAAGAAAGCCGCACCAGGGGCAATTTCGCCATTTATCGCGACGCTGTCGGAATGGGCCGAAATTTGGCAGGTTGATTTGAAACGGCTCGAGAAATTGGGCTCAGGGCACAGACCTGGGATCACGGAATTTTAGCCTAATTCCTTCGCTTAGGCCTCCGAATAATTAATTTCTGTATTAATTATGTCAGGTTGAAGATGTGTTGGACAGAAAATTAACGAAAAGAAGCCGCACCAGGGGTAATTTCGTCATTTGTCACGACGCTGTCAGAATGGGCTGAAATTTGCCAGGTTGATTGGAAACGGCTCGAGAAATTGGAGTCGGGGAACAGACCCGGGATCATGGGATTTTAGTCAAATTCCTTTGTTTAGGCCTCCGACTGATTAATTTCCGTATTAATTATGTCTGGTTGAAGAAGTGTTGGACAGAAAATTAACATAGAAAAATCGTACCAGGGGCAATTTCATCATTTGTTGCAACGGTGTCTAAATGGGCCGAAATTTGGCAGGTTGATTGGAAACGGCCCGAGAAATTGGACTCAGGGGACAGACCTGGGATCACGGGATTTTAGCCTAATTCCTTCGTTTAGGCCTCCGAATAATTAATTTCTGTATTAATTATGTCAGGTTGAAGATGTGTTGGACAGAAAATTATCAACGCAAAACTGCACCAGGGGCATTGTTGTGATTTGTCACGACGATGGCAGAATGGGCCGAAATTTGGTGGTTGATTGGAAACGGCCCCAGAAATTGGAGTCGGGGCACAGACCCAGGATCACGGGATTTTATCCAAATTCCTTCATTTAGGACTCCGAATAATTAATTTATATATTAATTATGTCAGGTTGAAGAATTGTTGGATAGAAAATTAACAACGCAAAACCGCACCTGGGGTAATTTCGTCATTTGTCGTGACGGTGTCGGAATGGATAGAAATTTAGCAGGTTAATTGGAAAGGAACTGAGAAATTGGACTCGGGCCACAAACTCGGGATCACGGCACTTTAGCTAAATTCCTTCGTTTAGGCCTCCGAATAATTAATTTACGTATTAATTATGTCAGGTTGAAGAGGTGCTGGACAGAAAATTAACAAAGAAAAATCGTACCAGGGGTAATTTCGTCATTCGTCGTGACGGTGTCGAATTCGGCCGAAATTTGGCAAGTTGATTGGAAAAGGCTCGAGAAATTGGATTCGGGGTGCATTTCCGAGATCACGACATTTTAGCCAAATTCCTTCATTTAGGCCTCCGAATAATTAATTTCCTCATTAATTATGTCCGATTGAAGAAGTGTTGGATAGAAAATTAAAAAAGAAAAACTGCACTAGGGGCAATTTCTTCATTTGTCGCGACGGTGTCAGAATGGGCCGAAATTTGGCAGGTTCATTAGAAATGGCCCGAGAAATTGGACTCGGGGCACAGACTCGGGATCACTGGATTTTAGCCAAATTCCTTCGTTTAGGCCTCCGAATAATTAATTTTCGTATTAATTATGTCTGGTTGAAGATGTGTTGGACAGAAAATTAACAAACAAAAGCCGTACCAGGGGTAATTTCGTCATTTGTCGCGACGGTGTCGGAATGGGTCGAAACTTGGTAGGTTGATTGGAAATGGCCCAAGAAATTGGAGTCGGGGCCGGGATTTTAGCCAAATTCATTCATTTGGCCTTCGAATAATTAATTTCCGTATTAATTATGTCCGGTTGAAGAAGTATTGGACAAAAAATTAACAACGCAAAACCGCTCCAGGGGCAATTTCATCATTTGTCGCGACTGTGTTGGAATCGGCCAAAATTATGTAGGTTGATTGGAAATGGCCCGAGAAATTGGACTCTAGGCATAGACCCGAGAACAATGGATTTTAGCCAAATTCCTTCGTTTAGGCCTCGGGATAATTAATTTTCGTATTAAATACGTCGGGTTGAAGATGTGTTGGACAAAAAATTAACAACGCAATACCGCAGCAGGGGCAATTTTGTCATTTGTCGCGACAGTGTCGGAATGGGCCAAAATTTGGCAGGTTGATTGGAAGCCACCCCAAAAATTGGAGTCGGGGCACAGAACCGGGATCACGGGATTTTAGCCAAATTCCTTCGTTTAGGCCTCAAATAATTAATTTTCGTATTAATTATGTTAGGTGAAAGGCGTGTTGGAAAGAAAATTAATAAAGAAAAGCCACACCAGGGGCAATTTCATCATTTGTCGGGACGGTGTCGGAATGAGCCAAAATTCGGCAGGTTGATTGGAAACGGCCAAAGAAATTAGAGTGGGGGCACAGAATCAGGATCACAGGATTTTAGCCAAATTCCTTCGTTTAGGCTGCCGAATAATTAATTTTCGTATTAATTATGTCAGGTTGAAGATGTGTTGAACAGAAAATTAACAACGCAAAACCGCACCAGGGGCAATTTCGTGATTTGTCGTAACGGTCGAAATTTGGCAGGTTGATTGGAAACGGCCCGAGAAATTGGAGTGCAGGCACACGCCCGGGATCACGGGATTTTAGCCAAATTCCTTCGTTTAGGCCTTTGAATAATTAATTTCCGCATTAATTAAATCAGGTTGATGATGTGGTTGACAGAAAATTAACAACGCAAAATCGTACTAAGGGTAATTTTCTCGTTTGTCGCGACGGTGTCGTAATGGGCCGAAATTTGGCAGGTTGATTGGAAACGGCCCCAGAAATTGGAGTCGGAGCACAGACCCAAGATCATGGGATTTTAGCCAAATTCCTTCATTTAGGCCTCCGAATAATTAATTTCTGTATTAATTATGTCAGGTTGAAGATGTCTTGGACAGAAAATTAACAAAGAAAAACCGCACCAGGGGCAACTTCGTCATTTGTCACAACGGTGTCGGAATGGGCCGAAATTTGGCTAGTTGATTGGAAACGGGCCGAGAAATTGGACTCGGGGCACAGACCCGAGATCACGGGATTTTAGCTAAATTCCTTCGTTTCGGCCTCCAAATAATTAATTTCCGCATTAATTATGTCAGGTTAAATAAGAGTTGGACAGAAAATTAAAAAAGAAAAACCGCACCAGGGGCAATTTAATCATTGGACGTGACGGTATCGAAATGGGCCAAAATTTGGCAGGTTGATTGCAAACGGCCCGAGAAATTGGACTCGTGACACAAACCCGAGATCACGAGATTTTAGCCAAATTCCTTCATTTAGGACTCCGAACAATTAATTTCCGTATTAATTATGTCAGTTTGAAGATATATTGGATAGAAAATTAACAAAGAAAAGCCACAACAGGGGTAATTTTGTCATTTGTCGCGACAGTGTCGGAATGGGCCGAAATTTGGCAGGTTGATTGGAAACGGCCCTAAAAATTGGAGTCGGTGCACAAACCCGGGATCACGAGATTTTAGCTAAATTCCTTCATCTAGGCCTCCGAATATTTAATTTCCGCATTAATTACGTCAGATTGAAGATGTGTTGGACAGAAAATTAGCAAAGAAATGCATCACCAGGGGCAATTTCGTCATTTGTCGCGACGGTGTTGGAATGGGCCTAAATTTGGCAAGATGATTGGAAACGGCCTGAGACATTGGAGTCGGGGCCTAGACCTGGGATCACGAGATTTTAGCAAAATTCACTCGTTTAGGCCCCCGAATAATTAATTTCCGTATTAATTGTGTCAGGTTGAAGAGGTGTTGGATAGAAAATTAACAAAGGAAAACCGCACAGGGGCAATTTCGTCATTTGTCGCGACGGTGTCGGAATGGGCCGAAATTTGGCAGGTTGATTGGAAACGGTCCGAGAAATTGGACTCGGGGAACAGACCCGGGATTACGGGATTTTAGCCAAATTCCTTCGTTTAGGCCTCCGAATAATTAATTTCTATATTAATTATGTCAGGTTGAAGATGTGTTGGACAGAAAATTAACGAAGAAAGCCGCACTAGGGGCAATTTCGCCATTTGTCGCGACGCCGTCGGAATGGGCCGAAATTTGGCAGGTTGATTTGAAACGGCCCGAGAAATTGGACTCAGGGCACAGACCTGGGATCACGAAATTTTAGCCTAATTCCTTCGCTTAGGCCTCCGAATAATTAATTTCTGTATTAATTATGTCAGGTTGAAGATGTGTTGGACAGAAAATTAACGAAAAGAAGCCGCACCAGGGGCAATTTCGTCGTTTGTCGTGACGGTGTCGGAATGGGCCAAAATTTAGCAGTTTGATTGGAAACGGCCCTGGAAATTGGAGTCGGGGCACAGACCCGGGATCACGGGATTTTTGTCTAATTCCTTCGCTTCGGCCTCCGAATAATTAACTTCTGTATAATTATGTCAGGTTGAAGAAGTGTTGGACAGAAAATTAAAAAAGAACCACACCAGGGGTAATTTCATCATTTGTCGCGACGGTGTCGGAATGGGACGAAATTTGGCAGGTTGATTGGAAACGGCCCGAGAAATTGGACTCGGGGCACGGACCCGGGATCACGGGATTTTTGCCAAATTCCTTCATTAAGGCCTCCGAATAAATAATTTCCATATTAATTATGTTAGGTTGAAAATATGTTGGAGAGAAAATTAACAACGCAAAAATGCACCAACGGCAATTTCGACATTTGTCGGGACGGTGTTGAAATGGGCCGAAATTTAGCAGGTTGATTGGAAATGGCCCGAGAAATTGGAGCCGGGGCACAAACCCTAGATCACGGGATTTTAGCCAAATTCTTATATTTAGGCCGTCGAATAATTAATTTTCTTGTTAATTATGTCAGGTTGAAGATGCACTGGACAGAAAATTAATAATGTAAAATCGAACCATGGGCAATTTCGTCATTTGTCGCGATACTGTCGAGATGGACCAAAATTTGAAAAGTTGATTGGAAACGGCCCAAAAATTGGAGTCGAGGCACAGACTCGGGATCATGGGACTTTGGCCAAATTCCTTCGTTTTGGCCTCCGAATAAATAATTTCCGCATTAATTATGTCAGGTTGAAGAGGTGTTGTACTGAAAATTAAAAAAGAAAACCTGTACCAGGGGCAATTTCCTCATTTGTCGCGACAGTGTCGGAATGGGCCGAAATTTGGCAGGTTGATTGGAAACGACCCCAGAAATTGGAGTCGGGATACAGATCCGGGATCATGGGATTATAGCCAAATTCCTTCCTTTAGGCCTCCGAATAATTAATTTCGTATTAACTATATCAGGTTGAAGATGAGTTGGACAGAAAATTAACAAAGAAAAGCCGCACCAGGGGCAATTTCGTCATTTGTCGCGTTGTTGTCGAAATGGATCGAAATATGGCAGGTTGACTGGAATCGGCCCGAGAAATTGGACTCGGGGCACAGAATCGGGATCATGGTATTTCAGCCAAATTCCTTTGTCAATGCCTCCAAATAATTAATTCTCGTATTAATTATGTTAGTATGAAGATGTGTTGGACAGAAAATTAACAAAGAAAAGCCGCACCATGGGCAATTTCGTCATTTTTCGCGACGATGTCGGAATGGGCCAAAATTTGGCGTGTTTATTGGAAACGTCCCGAGAAATTGGATTTAGGGCACAGACCCGGGATCACGGGATTTTATCCAAATTCCTTCGTTTAGGCCTCCGAATAATTAATTTCCGTATTAATTATGTCAAGTTGAAGAAGTGTTGGACACAAAATTAAAAAAGAAAAATCGCACTAGGGGCAATTTCGTCATTTGTCGCGACGGTGTCGAAATGGGCCGAAATTTGGCAGGTGGATTGGAAAAGGCACCAGAAATTGGAGTCGGGGTACAGACCCGGGATCACGAGATTTTATCCAAATTCCTTCGTTTAGGGCTCCGAATAATTAATTTTCGTATTAATTATGTCAGGTTGAAGAAGTGTTGGATAGAAAATTAACAACGAAAAACCGCACTTGGGGCAATTTTGTCATTTGTCGCGACGGAGTCGGAATTGGCCGAAATTTGGCAAGTTGATCGGAAACGGCCTTAGAAATTGGAGTCGGGGCATAGACCTGGGATCACGGGATTTTAGCCAAAGTCCTTCGTTTAGGCCTCCGAATAATGAATTTCAGTATTAATTATGTCAGGTTGAAGAAGTGTTGGACAGAAAATTAACAACGCGAAACCGCACCACGGGCAATTTCATCATTTGTCGCGACAGTGTAGGCATGGGCCGAAATTTGGCAAGTTGATTGGAAACGGCTCGAGAAATTGAACTCGGGGCGCAGACCCGGGATCACGGGATTTTAGCGAAATTCCTTCGGTTAGGCCTCCGTATAATTAATTTTTCGTGTTAATTATGTCAGGTTGAAGATGTGTTGGACAGAAAATTAACAACTCAAAACCACAGAAGAGGCAATTTTGTCATTTGTCGCGACGGTGTCGGAATGGGCCGAAATTTGGTTGGTTGATTGGAAACGGCCCCAGAAATTTGAGTCAGCGCACAGTACCGGGATCAAAGGATTTTAGCCAAATTCCTTCATTTAGGCCTCAGAATAATTAATTTCCGTATTAATTATGTCAGGTTAAAAATATGTTGGAAAGAAAATTAACAAAGAAAAGCCGCACCAGAGGCAATTTCGTCATTTGTTGGGATGGTGTCGGAATGGCCCGAAACTTGGTAGGTTGATTGGAAACGGCCTGGGAAATTGGAGTCGGGGCACAGACCCGGGATCATGGGATTTTTGCTAAATTTCTTCGTTTAGGGATTTTTGCTAAATTTCTTCGTTTAGGCCGTCGAATAATTAATTTTCGTATTAGTTATGTCAGGTTGAAGATGTGTTGGACAGAAAATTAACAACGCAAAACCGCTCCAGGGGCAATTTTGTCATTTTTCGCGACGGTGTCAAAATGAACCGAAATTTGGCAGGTTGATTGGAAACGGCCCCAAAAATTGGAGTCGGGGCACAGACCCGAGATCACGGGATTTTAGCCAATTTCCTTCGTTTAGGCCTCCGAATAATTAATTTATGTATTAGTTATGTCCAGTTGAAGATGTCTAGGATCAAAAATTAACAAAGAAAAACCGCACCTGGGGCAATTTCGTCATTTGTCGTGATGATGTCGGAATGGGCCGAAATTTAGCAAGTTGATTGGAAACGGGTTGAGAAATTGGACTCAGGGCATAGACCCAGGATCATGGGATTTTAGCCAAATTCCTTCGTTTAGGCCTCCGAATAATTAATTTCCACATTAATTATGTCAGGTTGAATAAGTGTTTGATAGAAAATTAAAAAGAAAAACCGCGCCAGGGGCAATTTCGTCATTTGTCGCGACAGTGTTAGAATGGGCCGAAATTCGGTAGGTTGAATGGAAATGGCCCGAGAAATTGGACTCGGGGTACAGACAAGGGATCACTGGATTTTTGCCAAATTCCTTCGTTTTGCCCTCCGAATAATTAATTTCCGTATTAATTATGTCAGGTTGAAGATGCGTTGGACAGAAAATTAACAATGAAAAGCCGCACCAGGGGCAATTTCGTCATTTGTCGCGACGGTGTCGGAATGGGCCGAAATTTGGCAGGTTGATTGGAAACGGCCCGAGAAATTGGAGTCGGGGCACAGACCTGGGATCACGAGATTTAAGCCAAATTCCTATGTTTAGGCTTCCGAATAATTAATTTCCGTATTAATTATGTTAGGTTGAAGAAGTGTTGGACAAAAAATTAGCATAGAAAAATCGCACCAGGGGCAATTTCGTCATTTGTCGCGACGGTGTCAGAATGGGCCGAAATTTGGTAGGTTCATTGGAAACGGCACCAAAAATTGGAGTTGGGGCACAGACCTGGGATCACGAGATTTTAGCCAAATTCCTTCGTTTAGGCCGTCGAATAATTAATTTTCGTATTAATTAAGTCAGGTTGAAGATGTGTTGGACAGAAAATTAACAACGCAAAACTGCACCAGGGGCAATTTCATCATTTGTCGCGACGGTGTCGAAATGGACCGAAATTTGGCAGGTTGATTGGAAACGGCCCCAAAAATTGGAGTCGGGGAACAGACCCGGGATCACAGGATTTTAGCTAAATTCTTTCGTTTTGACCTCCGAATAAATAATTTCCATATTAATTATGTCAGGTTGAAGAAGTATTCGACTGAAAATTAAAAAAGAAAAGCCGCACCAGGGGTAATTTCATCATTTTTTGCGAAAGCGTTGGAGTGGGCCGAAATTTGGCAGGTTGACTGGAAACGGCCCGAGAAATTTGACTCTTGGCACATGCACGAGATCACGAGTTTTTAGCCAATTTCCTTCGTTTAGGCCTCCGAATAATTAAGTTTCGTATTAATTATGTCAGGTTGAAGAAGTGTTGGACAGAAAATTAAAAAAGAAAAACCACAGAAGAGGCAATTTTGTCATTTGTGGCGACGGTGTCGGAATGGGCCAAAATTTGGCATGTTGATTGCAAACGGCCCCAGAAATTTGAGTCAGGGCACAAAATCGGGATCATAGGAATTTAGCCAAATTCCTTCGTTTAGGCCTCAGAATAATTAATTTTCGTATTAATTATGTCAGATTAAAGATGTGTTGGAAAGAAAATTAACAAAGAAAAACTGCACCGGGGGCAATTTCGTCATTTCTCGATACAGTGTCGAAATGGGCCGAAATTTGGCAGATGTATTAATTCCGTCAGGTTGAAGATGTGTTGGACAGAAAATTACCAATGCAAAACCGCACCAGGGGCAATTTTGTCATTTGTCGCGACGGTGTTGGAATTGACCAAAATTTGGCAGGTTGATTGGAAACAGCCCCAGAAATTGGAGTCGGGGCACAAACCCAGGATCACGGGATTTTAGCCAAATTCCTTCGTTTAGGCCTCCGAATAATTAATTTTCATATTAATTATGTCAGGTCGAAGAAGTGTTGGTAAGAAAATTTAAAAAGAAAAACCGCACCTAGGGCAAATTCGTCATTTATTGCGACGGTGTCGGAATGGGCCGAAATTTGCAGGGTGATTGGAAATAGCCCGAGAAATTGGACTCGGGGCACAGGCTCGGGATCACGGGATTTTAGCCAAATTCCTTCTTTTAGGCCTCCGAATAATTAATTTCCGTATTAATTATGTCAGGTTGAAGAAGTGTTGGTGAGAAAATTTAAAACGAAAAGCCGCACCATGGGCAATTTCATCATCTGTCGCGACGGTGTCGGAATGGGCCGAAATTTGCAGGGTGATTGGAAACAGCCCGAGAAATTTGACTCGGGGCACAAGCTCGGGATCACGGGATTTTAGCTAAATTCCTTCGTTTAGGCCTCCAAATAATTAATTTCCATATTAATTATGTCAGGTTGAAGAAGTGTTGGATAGAAAATTAGAAAAGAAAAACTGCACTAGGGGCAATTTCATCATTTGTCGCGACGGTGTCGGAATGGGCCGAAATTTGGCAGGTTGATTGGAAACGGCTCGAGAAATTGTACTAGGGGCACAGAATCGGGATCAGGGTATTTCAGCCAAATTCTTTCGTTAAGGCCTCCGAATAATTAATTTTCTTATTAATTATGTTAGGTTGAAGACGTGTTGGACTGAAAATTGACAAAGAAAAGCCGCACCATGGGCAATTTTGTCATTTTTCGCGACGCTGTCGGAATGGGTCGAAATTTGGCGGGTTTATTGGAAACGGTCTGAGAAATTTGACTCGAGGCACAGACCCAGGATCATGGGATTTTAGCCAAATTCCTTCGTTTAGGCCTCCGAATAATTAATTTTCATATTAATTATGTCAAGTTGAAGAAGTGTTGGATAGAAAACTATAAAAGAAAAACCGCACCAGGGGCAATTTCGTCATTTGTCGCGGCGGTTCACAATGGGCTGAAATTTGGCAGGTTGATTGGAAATGGCACCAGAAATTGGAATCGGGGCACAGACCTGGGATCACTAGATTTTAGCCAAATTCCTTCGTTCGGGCCGCCGAATAATTAATTTCCATATTATTTATATTAGGTTGAAGAAGTGTTGGACAGAAAATTAACAACGTAAAACCGCATCAGGGGCAATTTTGTCATTTGTCGCGATGGTGTCGAAATTGGCCGAAATTTGGCAGGTTGATTGGAAATGGCCCTAGAAATTGGAGTTGGGGCACAGACCCGGGATTACGAGATTTTAGTGAAATTCCTTCGTTTAGGCCTCCAAATAATTAATTTCCGCATTAATTATGTCAGGTTGAAGATGTGTTGGACAGAAAATTAACAAAGAAAAATCGCACCAGGGGCAATTTTGTCATTTGTCGCGATGGTGTCGAAATTGGCCGAAATTTGGCAGGTTGATTGGAAATGGCCCTAGAAATTGGAGTTGGGGCACAGACCCGGGATTACGAGATTTTAGTGAAATTCCTTCGTTTAGGCCTCCGAATAATTAATTTCGGTATTAATTATGTCAGGTTGAAGAAGTGTTGAACAGAAAATTAAAAAAGAAAAATCGCACCAGGGGCAATTTCATCATTTGTTGCGACGGTGTTGGAATGGGCTGAAATTTGGCAGATCGATTGGAAACGGCCCGAGAAATTGTACACGGGGCACAGAACTAGGATCACGGTATTTTAGCTAAATTCCTTCGTTAAGGCCTCCGAATAATTAATTTTTGTATTAATTATGTTAGGTTGAAGCTGTGTTGGACAGAAAATTGACAAAGAAAAGTCGCACCATGGGCAATTTCGTCATTTGTCGCGATGGCGTGGGAATGGGTCGAAATTTGACGGGTTTATTGGAAACGACCCGAGAAATTGGACTCAGGGCACAGACTTGGGATCACGGGATTTTTGCCAAATTCCTTCGTTTAGGCCTTCGAATAATTAATTTTCCTACTAATTATCTCAGGTTGATGATGTGTTGGACAGAAAATTAACAACGCAAAACCGCACCAGGGGCAATTTTGTCATTTGTCGCGACGGTGTTGGAACGGGCCGAAATTTGGCAGGTAGATTGGAAACGGCCTAAGAAATTGGAGTCGGGGCACAGACCTGAGATCATGGGATTTTAGCCTAATTTCTTCATTTAGGCCTCCGAATAATTAATTTTTGTTTTAATTATGTCAGGTTGAAGAAGTGTTGGACAGAAAATTAACAAAGAAAAATCACACCTGGGGAATTTTGTCATTTGTCGCGACGGTGTCGGAATGGGCCGAAATTTGGTACGTTGACTGGAAACGGCCTGAGAAATTGGACTATGGGCACAATCATAGGATCACAGGATTTTTCCCAAATTCCTTCGTTTAGGCCTCCGAATAATTAATTTTCGTATTAATTATGTCAGGTTGAAGAAGTGTTAGATGGAAAATTTAAAAAGAAAGACCGCAACAAGGGCAATTTTGTCATTCGTCGCGATGGTGTCGGAATGGACCGAAATTTTTAGGTTGATTGGAAATCGCCCGAGAAATTGGACTCGGGGTACAGGCTCGGGATCAGGGGATTTTAGCCAAATTCCTTCGTTTAGGCCTCCGAATAATAAATTTTCGTATTAATTATGTCAGGTTGAAGATATGTTGGACAGAGAATTAACAACGCAAAATCGCACCAGGGGCAATTTTGTCATTTGTCGCGACGGTGTCGGAATTGGCCGAAATTTGGCAGGCAGATTGGAAACGGCCCCAAAAATTGGAGTCGGGGCACAGACCTGAGATCATGGGATTTTAGTCTAATTTCTTTATTTAGGCTGCCGAATAATTAATTTCTGTTTTAATTATGTCAGGTTGAAGAAGTGTTGCACAGAAAATTAACAAAGAAAAACCACACCTGGAGAATTTCATCATTTGTCGCGACGGTGTGGGAATGGGCTGAAATTTGGTAGGTTGACTAGAAACGGCCCGAGAAATTGGACTATGGGCACAGAC
This sequence comes from Olea europaea var. sylvestris, assembly GCF_002742605.1. Lineage (NCBI taxonomy): Eukaryota > Viridiplantae > Streptophyta > Magnoliopsida > Lamiales > Oleaceae > Olea > Olea europaea. Next base: position 21,462 of record NW_019267600.1, read on the forward strand.
CTAGGATCACAGGATTTTTGCCAAATTCCTTCGTTTAGGCCTCCGAATAATTAATTTTCGTATTAATTATGTCAGGTTGAAGAAGTGTTGGATGGAAAATTTAAAAAGAAAGACCGCAACAGGGGAAATTTCGTCATTCGTCGCGATGGTGTTGGAATGGGCCGAAATTTTCAGGTTGATTGGAAATGGTCCGAGAAATTGGACTCGGGGCACAGGCTCGGGATCACGGGATTTTAGTCAAATTCCTTCGTTTAGGCCTCCGAATAATTAATTTTCGTATTAATTATGTCAGGTTGAAGATATGTTGGACAGAGAATTAACAACGTAAAACCGCACCATGGACAATTTTGTCATTTGTCGCGACAGTGTCGGAATGGGCCGAAATTCGGCAGTTTGATTGGAAACGGCCCCAGAAATTGGAGTTGGGGCACAGACCCGGGATCACGGGATATTATCCAAATTCCTTCGTTTAGGCCTCCGAATAATTAATTTCTGTGTTAATTATGTCATGTTGAAGAATTGTTGGACAGAAAATTAACAACGCAAAACCGCACCTGGGGCAATTTTGTCATTTGTTGTGACGTTGTCGTAATGGGTTGAAATTTGGCAGGTTCATTGGAAAGGGCCCGAGAAATTGGACTCGGACCACAAACCCGGGATCACGGCACTTTAGCCAAATTCCTTCGTTTAGGCCTTTGAATAATTAATTTTCGTATTAATTATGTCAGGTTGAAGAGGCGTTGGACAGAAAATTAACAAAAAAAAAATCGCACCAGGGGCAATTTCGTCATTTGTCACGACGGTGTCGGATTTGGCCGAAATTTGGCAAGTTGATTGGAAACAGCCCGAGAAATTGGACTCTCGGTATCGACCCAGGATCATGGCATTTTAGCCAAATTCCTTCGTTTAGGCCTTCGAATAATTAATTTTCGCATTAATTATGTCCGGTGTAAGAAGTGTTTGACAGAAAATTAAAAAAGAAAAACCACACCAGGGGTAATTTCGTCATTTATCGCGACAGTGTCAGAGTGGGCTGAAATTTGGCGCGTTGATTAGAAACAGCCCGAGAAATTGGACTCGGGGCACAAACTCGGGATCACTGGATTTTAGCCAAATTCCTTCATTTAGGCCTCCGAATAATTAATTTCCGTATTAATTGTCGGGTTGAAGATGTGTTGGGCAGAAAATTAACAAAGAAAAGCCGCACCAGGGGCAATTTCGTCATCTGTCGCGACAGTGTCGGAATAGGCCGAAATTTGGCAGGTTGATTGGTAACGGCCTAAGAAATTGGACTCGGCGTACAGACCCTGGATCACGGGATTTTAGCCAAATTTCTTCGTTTAGGCCTCCAAATAATTAATTTTCGTATTAATTATGTTAGGTTGAAGAGGTGTTGGACAGAAAATTAACAAAGAAAAATCGCACCAGGGGCAATTTCGTCATTTGTCGCGATGGTGTCGGAATGGGCCAAAATTTGGCAAGTTGATTGGAAACGGCCTGAGAAATTGGACTCGGGGCACAAACTCGGGATCACAGGATTTTAGCCAAATTCCTTCGTTTAGGCCTCCGAATAATTAATTTTCGCATTAATTATGTCAGGTTGAAGATGTGTTGGACAGAAAATTAACAAAGAAAAACCGCACCAAGAGCAATTTCGTCATTTGCCGCGATGGTGTCGGAATGGGCCGAAATTTGGCAGGTTGGTTGGAAGCGGCCCAAGAAATTGGACTCGGGGCACAGATCCGGGATCACGGGATTTTAGCCAAATTCCTTCGCTTAGGTCGTTGAATAATTAATTTTTGTATTGATTATGTCAGGTTGAAGATGTGTTGGATAGAAAATTAACAACACAAAATCACACCAGGGGCAATTTGGTCATTTGTCGTGATGGTGTAGAAATGGGCCAAAATTTGGAAGGTTGATTTGAAACGGCCCCAGAAATTGGAGTCGGGACACAGACCTGTGATCACGAGATTTTAGCCAAATTCCTTCGTTTAGGCCTCCGAATAATTAATTTTCGTATTAATTATGTCAGGTTGAAGAAGTGATGGACTGAAAATTAAAAAAGAAAAACCGTACCAAGTGTAATTTCGTCATTTGTCGCGACGATTTCAAAATGGGTCGAAATTTGGCAGGTTGATTGGAAACGGCCCGAGAAATCGGACTCGGGGCACAGGGCCGGGATTACGGTATTTTAGCAAATTCCTTCATTTAGGCGTTCAAATAATTAATTTTCGTATTAATTATGTCAGTTTGAAGATGTGTTGGACAGAAAATTAACAACGCAAAACCGCGCCAGGGGCAATTTTGTAATTTGTCGCGATGGTGTTGGAATGAGCCGAAATTTGGCAGGTTGATTGGAAACGGCCCTAGAAATTGGAGTCGGGACACAGACCCAAGATCACGAGATTTTAGCCAAATTTGTTTGTTTAGGCCTCCGAATAATTAATTTCCGTATTAATTATGTCAGGTTTAAGATGCGTTGGACAGAAAATTAACAACGCAAAAATGCACCAGGGGCAATTTCGTCATTTGTCGCGATGATGTCGGAATGCGCCAAAATTTGGCAGGTCGATTGGAAACGGCCCCAGAAATTGGAGTCATGGCACAACCCCTGGATCACGAGAATTTAGCCGAATTCCTTCGTTTAAGCCTTCGAATAATTAATTTCCGTATTAATTATGTCAGGTTGAAGATGTGTTGGACAAAAAATTAACAAAGAAAAGCCACACCAGGGGCAATTTCGTCATTTGTCCCGATGGTGTCGGAATGGGTCGAAATTTTCAGGTTGATTGGAAATCGCCCGAGAAATTGGACTCGGGGCACAGGCTTGGGATCACGGGATTTTAGCCAAATTCCTTCGTTTAGGCCTCCGAATAATTAATTTTCGTATTAATTATGTCAAGTTGAAGATGTGTTGGACAGAAAATTAACAAAGAAAAGCCACACCAGGGGCAATTTCGTCATTTGTCGTGACGGTGTCGGAATGAGCCGAAATTTGGTAGGTTGATTGGAAACGGCCCGCGAAACTGGACTCGGGGCACAGATCCGGGATCACGGGATTTCAACCAAATTCCTTCCTTTAGGCCTCCGAATAATTAATTTTCATATTAATTATGTCAGGTTGAAGAAGGGTTGGACAGAAAATTAACAAAGAAAAGCCACACCAGGGGCAATTTCGTCATTTGTCGTGACGGTGTCGGAATGAGCCGAAATTTGGTAGGTTGATTGGAAACGGCCCGCGAAACTGGACTCGGGGCACAGATCCGGGATCACGGGATTTCAACCAAATTCCTTCCTTTAGGCCTCCGAATAATTAATTTTCATATTAATTATGTCAGGTTGAAGAAGGGTTGGACAGAAAATTAACAAAGAAAAGCCACACCAGGGGCAATTTCGTCATTTGTCGTGACGGTGTCGGAATGTGCCGAAATTTGGTAGGTTGATTGGAAACGGCCCGCGAAACTGGACTCGGGGCACAGATCCGGGATCACGGTATTTCAACCAAATTCCTTCGTTTAGGCCTCCGAATAATTAATTTTCACATTAATTATGTCAACTTGAAGATGTGTTGGACAGAAAATTATCAACGCAAAACTGCATCGGGGGCAATTTTGTCATTTGTCGGGACGGTGTCGGAATGGGCCAAAATTTCGCAGGTTGATTAGAAACGGCCCCAAAAATTGGAGTCGGGCACAGACCCAGGATCATGGGATTTTAGCCAAATTCCTTCGTTTAGGCCTCCGAATAATTAATTTTTGTACCAATTATGTCAGGATGAAAAACTGTTGGACAGAAAATTTACAAAGAAAAATCGCACCGGGGACAATTTCGTCATTTTTCATGTCGGTGTTCGAATGGGCCGAAACTTGGTACGTTGATTGGAAACGGCCCGAGAAACTGGACTCGGGGCACAGATTCGGGATCACGGGATTTTAGCCAAATTCCTTTGTTTAGGCCTACGAATTATTAATTTTCGTATTAATTATGTCAGGTTGAAGAAGTGTTGGACAGAAAATTAACAAAGAAAAATCGTACCAGGGGCAATTTAGTCATTTGTCACGACGGTGTCGAAATGGGCCGAAATTTGGCAGGTTGATTGGAAACGGCCAAAGAAATTGGATTCAAGGCACAAACCCAGGATCACGGGATTTTAGCCAAATTTCTTCGTTTAGCCCTTTAAATAATTAATTTTCGTATTAATTATGTCAGGTTGAAGAAGTGTTGGACAGAAAATTAACAAAGAAAAATCGCACCCGGGGCAATTTCTTCATTTGTCGCGGCGGTGTCGGAGTGGGCCGAAATTTGGCAGGTTGATTGGAAACGGCCCGAGAAATTGGACTCGGGGCACAAACCTAGGATCACGGGATTTAGCCAAATTCCTTCGTTTAGGCCTCCGAATAATTAATTTCCGTATTAATTATGTCAGGTTGAAGATGTGTTGGACAGAAAATTAACATTGCGAAACCTCACCAGGGGCAATCTCGTCATTTGTGGTGACGGTGTCGGAATGGGACGAAATTTGGTAGGTTGATTGGAAACGGCCCGAGAAATTGTACTCGGGACACATGCTCGGGATCATGGTATTTTAGCCAAATTCCTTTGTTTAGGCCTCCGAATAATTAATTTCCGTATTAATTATGTCAGGTTGAAGAAGTGTTGGACAGAAAATTAACAAAGCAAAATCACACCCGGGGCAATTTCGTCATTTGTTGCGGCGGTGTCGGAGTGGGCCGAAATTTGGCAGGTTGATTTGAAATAGCCCGAGAAATTGGACTCGGGGCATAAACCTGGGATCACGGGATTTTGCCAAATTCCTTCGTTTAGGCCTCCGAATAATTAATTTCCGTATTAATTATGTCAGGCTGAAGATGTTTTCGACATAAAATTAACAACACGAAACTGCACCAGGGCAATTTTGTCATTTGTCATGATGGTGTCGAAATGGGCCGAAATTTGGCAGGTTGATTGTAAACGGCCCGAGAAATTGGACTCGGGACACATGCCCGGGATCACGGTATTTTAGCCAAATTCCTTTGTTTATGCCTCCGAAAAATTAATTTCCGTATTAATTATGTGAAGTTGAAAAAGTGTTGGACAAAAAATTAACAAAGAAAAATCACACCCGGGGTAATTTCGTCATTTGTCGCGACGGTGTCGGAATGGGCCGAAGTTTGGCAGGTTGATTGGAAATGGCCCGAGAAATTGGACTCGGGGCACAGACCCGGGATCACAGGATTTTAGCCAAATTCCTTCGTCTATGTCTCCGAATAATTAATTTCCGTATAAATTATGTCAGGTTGTAGAAGTTCTGGACAGAAAATTAAAAAAGAAAAACCGCACCAGAGGCAATTCATCATTTGTCGCGACGGTGTCGGAATGGGCAGAAATTTGGTAGGTTGATTGGAAACAGTCCGAGAAATTGGACACATGGCACAGACCTAGGATCACGGGATTTTAGTCAAATTGCTTCGTTTAGGCCTTCGAATAATTAATTTTCGTATTAATTATGTCAGGTGAAGACGTGTTGGACAGAAAATTAACAATGTAAAACCGCACTAGGGGCAATTTCGTCATTTGTCGCGACAGTGTCGGAATGGGCCGAAATTCGACAAGCTGATTGGAAACGGTCCGAGAAATTGGACTCGGGGCACAGACCCGGGATCACAGGATTTTAGCTAAATTCCTTCGTTTAGGCCTGCGAATAATTAATTTTTGTGTTAATTATGTCAGGTTGAAGATGTGTTGGACAGAAAATTAACAACGCAAAACCGCACCAGGGCAATTTTGTCATTTGTCGCGACGTTGTCGGAATGGGCCGAAATTTGGTAGGTTGATTGGAAACGGCCCCAGAAATTGGAGTCAGGGGCACAGATTCGAGATCACGGGATTTTAGCCAAATTCTTTTGTTTAGGCCTCCGAATAATTAGTTTCCGTATTAATTATGTCAGGTTGAAGAAGTGTTGGACTGAAAATTAAAAAAGAAAAACCGCAGTAGGGGCAATTTCGTCATTTATCACGACAGTGTCGGAATGGTCCGAAATTTAGCAGGTTGATTGGAAACGGCCCGAGAAAATGGACTCGAGGCACAGACCCAGGATCACGGGATTATTACCAAATTCCTTCATTTAGGCCTCCGAATAATTAATTTCTGTATTAATTATGTTAGGTTGAAGATGTGTTGGACATAAAATTAACAACGCTAAACCGAACCAGGGGCAATTTTGTCATTTATTGCGACAATGTCGGAATGGGATGAAATTTGGCAGGTTGATTGGAAACGGCCTAGGAAATTGGAGTCAGGGCACAGATCCGAGATCACGGGATTTTAGCTAAAATCCTTCATTTAGGCCTCCGAATAATTAATTTCCGTGTTAATAATGTCAGGTTGAAGTATTGGACAGAAAATTAATAAAGAAAAATTGCACATGGGGTAATTTCGTCATTTCTCACGACGGTGTTGGAATGGGCCGAAATTTGGCAGGTCGATTGGAAACGGCCCGAGAAATTGGACTCGGGGCACATACCCGGGATCTTGGTATTTTTGCCAAATTACTTAGTTTAGGCCTCCGAATAATTAATTTTCGTATTGATTATGTCAGGTTGAAGAAGTGTTCGACAGAAAATTAAAAAAGAAAAACCGCACCAAGGGCAATTTCTTCATTTTTCCTGATAGTGTCGGAATGGGCCGAAATTTGGCAAGTTGATTGGAAACGGCCCGAGAAATTGGACTCGGGGCACAGACCAGGGATCACGAGATTTTAGCTCAATTACTTCGTTTAGGCCTCCGAATAATTAATTTTCGTATTAATTATGTCAGGTTGAAGAAGTCTTGTACCGAAAATAAAAAAAGAAAAACCGCACCAGGGGCAATTTCGTCATTTGTCGCGACTGTGTCGGAATGGGCCGAAATTTGGCAGGTTGATTAGAAACGGCCCAAGAAATTGGACTCGCGACATAGACCCGGGATCATGGGATTTTAGCCAAATTCATTTGTTTACTCCTCCGAATATTTAATTTTCGTATTAATTATGTCAAGTTGACGATGTGTTGGACAGAAAATTAACAAAGTAAAAATCGTACCAGGGGCAATTTCATCATTTGTGGCGACGGTGTCGGAATGGGCCGAAATTTGGCAGGTAAATTGGGAACGGCCCGAGAAATTGGACTCGGGGCACAGAACCGGGATCACGGGATTTTTGCCAATTTCCGTATTAATTATGTCAAGTTGAAGAAGTGTTGGACAGAAAATTAATAACGCAAAACCGCGCCAGGGACAATTTCGTCATTTGTCACGACGGTGTCGGAATGGGCTGAAATTCGGCAGGTTGATTGGAAACGGCCCAAAAAATTGGACTCGGGGCACAGACCCAGGGTCACTTGGTTTTTACCAAATTCCTTCGTTTAGGCCTCCGAATAATTAATTTTCATATTAATTATGTCAGGTTGAAGATGTGTTGGATAGAAAATTAAAACCGCAAAACCGCACCGGGGGCAATTTTGTCATTTGTCGCGAAGATGTCGGAATGGGCCGAAATTTGACAGGTTGATTGGAAACGGCCCCAGAAATTGGAGTCCAGGCACAGACCCGGGATCATGGAATTTTAGCCAAATTCCTTCGTTTAGGCTTCCGAATAATTAATTTTCGTATTAATTATGTCAGGTTGAAGTAGTGTTGGACCGAAAATTAAAAAAGAAAAACCGCACCAGGGGCAATTTCGTCATTTGTCGCGACGGTGTCGGAATGGGCCGAAATTTGGCAGCTGATTGAAAACGAACCGAGAAATCGGACTCGAGGCACAGACCCAGGATCACGGGATTTTGGCCTAAGTCCTTAGTTTAGGCCTCCGAATAATTAATTTCCGAATTAATTATGTCAGGTTGAAGAAGTGTTGGACAGAAAATTAAAAAAGAATAATCGCACCAGGGTAAATTTTCCTCATTTGTCGCGACAGTTTCGGAATGGATCGAAATTTGGCAGGTTGATTGGAAACGGCCCGAGAAATTGGACTCGGGGCACAGACCCAGGATCACGGGATTTTGGCTCAATTCCTTCATTTAGGCCTCCGAATAATTAATTTCCATATTAATTATGTTAGGTTGAAGATGTGTTGGACAGAAATTTAACAACGCAAAATCGTACCAGGGCAATTTTGTCATTTGTCACAAGAGGGTCGGAATGCGCCGAAATTTGGCAGGTTAATTGGAAATGGCCCCAGAAATTGGACGCGAGGTACAGACCCGGGATCATGAGATTTTAGCCAAATTCCTTCGTTTAGGCCTCCGAATAATTAATTTTCGTACTAATTATGTCAGGTTGAAGGACTGTTGGACAAAAAATTAACAACACAAAACCGCGCCAGGGGCAATTTTGTCACTTGTCGCGACGGGGTCGCAATCGGCCGAAATTCGGCAGGTTGACTAGAAATGGCCCTAGAAATTGGAGTCGGGACATAGACCCGGGATCACGGGATTCTAGCCAAATTCCTTCGTTTAGGCCTCCGTATAATTAATTTTCGTATTAATTATGTCAGGTTGAAGAAGTGTTGGACAGAAAATTAAAAAAGAAAAATCGCACTAGGGGCAATTTCGTCATTTGTCGCGACGGTGTCGGAATGGGCCGAAATTTGGCCAGTTGATTGGAAACGGCCCGTGAAATTAGACTCGGGGCATATACCCGGGATCACGGGATTTTAGCCAAATTCCTTCGTTTAGGCCCCCGAATAATTAATTTCCGTATTAATTATGTCTGGTTGAAGATGTGTTGGACAGAAAATTAACAAAGAAAAGCCGCACCTGGGGCAATTTTGCCATTTGTTGCGGCGATGTCGGAATGGGCCAAAATTTAGCAGGTTGATTGGAAACGGCCCGAGAAATTAGACTCTGGCAACAAACTCGGGATCACGAGATTTTAGCCAAATTGCTTCGTTTAGGCCTCCAATAATTAATTTCCGTATTAATTATGTCAAGTTGAAGAGGTGTTGGACAGAAAATTAACAAAGAAAAATCGCACCAGGGGCAATTTCATCATTTGTCGCGACGGTGTCGAATTGGGCCAAAATTTGGCAAGTTGATTGGGAACGTCCCGAGAAATTGGACTCGGGGCATAGACCTGGGCTTACGGGAATTTAGCCAAATTCCTTCGTTTAGGCTTCCGAATAATTAATTTCCGCATTAATTATGTCAGGTTGAAGAAGTGTTGGACAGAAAATTAAAAATGAAAACCCGCACCAGGGGCAATTTCGTCATTTGTCGCGACGATGTCAGAATGGGCCGAAATTTGGCTGGTTGATTTGAAATGGCCCGAGAAATTGGACTTGGGCACAAACCAGGGATCACTGGATTTTTGCCAAATTCCTTCGTTTAGGCCTCTGAATAATGAATTTCCATATTAATTATGTTAGGTTGAAGAAGTGTTGGACAGAAAATTAATAACGCAAAACCGCACCAGGGGCAATTTCGTAATTTGTCGTGACGGTGTCGGAATGGGCTGAAATTCGGCAGGTTGATTGGAAACGGCCCGAGAAAGTGGACTCGGGGCACAGACCCGGGATCATGGGAATTTAGCCAAATTCCTTCGTTTAGGCCTCCAAATAATTAATTTCCGTGTTAATTACGTCAGGTTGAAGATGTGTTGAACAGAAATTTACCAATGCAAAACCGCATCAGGGGCAATTTTGTCATTCGTCGCGACGGTGTTGGAATTGGCCAAAATTTGGTAGGTTGATTGGAAACGGCCCCAGAAATTGGAGTCGGGGCACAAACCCAGGATCACGGGATTTTAGCCAAATTCCTTCGTTTAGGCCTCCGAATAATTAATTTTCGTATTAATTATGTCGGGTTGAAGAAGTGTTGGTAAGAAAATTTAAAAAGAAAAATCGTACCTGGGGCAATTTCGTCATTTATTGCGACGGTGTCGAAATGGGCCGAAATTTGCAGGGTGATTGGAAACAGCCCGAGAAATTGGACTCGGGGCACAGGCTCGGGATCACGGGATTTTAGCCAAATTCCTTCGTTTAGGCCTCCGAATAATTAATTTCCGTATTAATTATGTCAGGTTGAAGAAGTGTTGGTAAGAAAATTTAAAACGAAAAGCCGCACCAGGGGCAATTTCATCATTTGTCGCGACGGTGTCGGAATGGTGATTGGAAACAGCCCGAGAAATTGGACTCGGGGCACAAGCTCGAGATCACGGGATTTTAGCCAAATTCCTTCGTTTAGGCCTCCAAATAATTAATTTCCGTATTAATTATATCAGGTTGAAGAAGTGTTAGACAGAAAATTAAAAAAGAAAAACTGCACCAGGGGCAATTTCATCATTTGTCGCGACGGTGTCGGAATGGGCCGAAATTTGGCAGGTTGATTGGAAACGGCCCGAGAAATTGGACTCAGGGCACAGAATCGGAATCAAGGTATTTCAGCCAAATTCCTTCGTTAAGGCCTCCGAATAATTAATTTTCGTATTAATTATGTTAGGTTGAAGATGGGGATCACGGGATTTTAGCCAAATTCCTTCGTTAAGGCCTCCGAATAATTAATTTCCGCATTAATTATGTCAGGTTGAAGATGTGTTGGACTGAAAATTGACAAAGAAAAGCCGCACCAGGGGCAATTTCATCATTTGTCGCGACGGTGTCGGAATGGGCCGAAATTTGGCAGGTTGATTGGAAACGACCCCAGAAATTGGAGTCGGGGCACAGACCCGCGATCACTAGATTTTAGCCAAATTCCTTCGTTAAGGCCTCCGAATAATTAATTTCCGCATTAATTATGTCAGGTTGAAGATGTGTTGGACTGAAAATTGACAAAGAAAAGCCGCACCAGGGGCAATTTCATCATTTGTCGCGACGGTGTCGGAATGGGCCGAAATTTGGCAGGTTGATTGGAAACGACCCCAGAAATTGGAGTCGGGGCACAGACCCGCGATCACTAGATTTTAGCCAAATTCCTTCGTTAAGGCCTCCGAATAATTAATTTCCGCATTAATTATGTCAGGTTGAAGATGTGTTGGACTGAAAATTGACAAAGAAAAGCCGCACCAGGGGCAATTTTGTCATTTGTCGCGACGATGTCGGAATGGTTCGAAATTTGGCAGGTTGATAGGAAATGGCCCCAGTAATTGGACTCGGGGCACAGACCCGCGATCACTAGATTTTAGCCAAATTCCTTCGTTTAGGCCGTCGAATAATTAATTTTTGTATTATTTATATTAGGTTGAAGAAGTGTTGGACAGAAAATTAACAACGTAAAACCGCATCTGGAGCAATTTTGTCATTTGTCGCAATGGTGTCGAAATTGGCCAAAATTTGGCAGGTTGATTGGAAACGACCCCAGAAATTGGAGTCGGGGTACAGACCCGGGATAATGGGATTTTAGTGAAATTCCTTCGTTTAGGCCTCCGAATAATTAATTTTCGCATTAATTATGTCAGGTTGAAAATGTGTTGGACAGAAAATTAACAAAGAAAAGCCGCACCAGGGGCAATTTTGTCATTTGTCGCGACGATGTCGGAATGGTTCGAAATTTGGCAAGTTGATTGGAAATGGCCCCAGTAATTGGACTCGGGACACAGACCTGGGATCACGGGATTTTGGCCAAATTCCTTCGTTTAGGCCTCCGAATAATTAATTTCCGTATTAATTATGTCAGGTTGAAGAAGTGTTGGACAGAAAATTAAAAAAGAAAAACCGCACCAGGGCAATTTCATCATTTGTTGCGACGGTGTCGGAATGGGCAGAAATTTGGCAGATCGATTGGAAACGGCCCGAGAAATTGTACACGGGGCACAGAACAAGGATCACGGTATTTCAGCCAAATTCCTTCGTTAAGGCCTCTGAATAATTAATTTTTGTATTAATTAGGTTAGGTTGAAGATGTGTTGGACAGAAAATTGACAAAGTAAAGCCGCACCATGGGCAATTTCGTCATTTGTCACGACGGTGTGGAAATGGGTCGAAATTTGGCGGGTTTATTGGAAACGACCCGAGAAATCGGACTCAGGGCATAGACCCAGGATCACGGGATTTTAGCCAGATTCCTTCGTTGAGGCCTCCGAAAAATTAATTTTCGTATTAATTATGTCAAGTTGAAGAAGTGTTGGACAGAAAATTAAAAAAGAAAAAACCGCACCAAGGGCAATTTCATCATTTTTTGCGACGGTGTCGAAATGGGCCGAAATTTGATAGGTTGATTGGAAACGGCACCAGAAATTGGAGTCGGGGCACAGATCCGAGATCACGAGATTTTAGCCAAATTCCTTCGTTTAGGCCTACGAATAATTAATTTTTGTATTAATTATGTCAAGCTGAAGAAGTGTTGGATAGAAAATGAACAACGTAAAACTGCACCAGGGGCAATTATGTCATTTGTCGCGATGGTGTCGGAATTGGCTAAAATTTGGCAGGTTGATTGGAAACGGCCCCAGAAATTGGAGTCGGGGCACGAACCCAGGATCACGGGATTTTAGCTAAATTCCTTCGTTTAGGCCTTCGAATAGTTAATTTTCGCATTAATTATGTCAGGTTGAAGATGTGTTGGACATAAAATTAATAACCCAAAACCGTACCAGGGGCAATTTTTTCATTTGTCGCAATGGTGTCGGAATGGTCCAAAATTTGGCAGGTTGATTGGAAACAGCCCCAGAAATTGGACTCGGGGCACAGACCAGGGATCATGGGATTTTAGCCAAATTCCTTCGTTTAGGCCTCCAAATAATTTGTTTCCGTATTAATTATGTCAGGTTGAATATGTGTTGGATAGAAAATTAACAACGCAAAACCGCATTAGGGGCAATTTCTTCATTTATGTGACTGTGTCGGAATGGGCCAAAATTTGGCATGTTTATTGGAAACGACCCGAGAAATTGGACTTGGGGCAAAGACCCAGGGTCACGGGATTTTAGCCAAATTCCTTCGTTTAGGCCTCCGAATAATTAATTTTCGTATTAATTATGTCAAGTTGAAGAAGTGTTGGACAAAAAACTAAAAAAGAAAAACCACACCAAGGGCAATTTTATCATTTTTCGCGACGGTGTCGAAATGGGCCGAAATTTGACAGGTTGATTGGAAACGGTACCAGAAATTGGAGTCGGGGCATAGATCCGAGATCATGAGATTTTAGCCAAATTCCTTCGTTTAGGCCTACGAATAATTAATTTTCGTATTAATTATGTCAGGCTGAAGAAGTGTTGGATAGAAAATGAACAGCGCAAAACTGCACCAGAGGCAATTATGTCATTTGTCACGATGGTGTCGAAATTGGCCGAAATTTGGCAGTTTGATTGGAAACGGCCCCAAAAATTGGAGTCGGGGCACAGACCCAGGATCACGGGATTTTAGCTAAATTCCTTCGTTTAGGCCTCCGAATAGTTAATTTTGGCATTAATTATGTCAGGTTGAAGATGTGTTGGACATAAAATTAATAACACAAAACCGCACCAGGGACAATTTTTTCATTTGTCGCGACAGTGTCGGAATGGTCCAAAATTTGGCAGGTTGATTGGAAACAGCCCCAGAAATTGGACTAGGGGCACAGACCAGGGATCATGGGATTTTACCCAAATTCTTTCGTTTAGGCCTCCAAATAATTTCTTTCCGTATTAATTATGTCAGGTTGAAGATGTGTTGGATAGAAAATTTACAACGCAAAACCGCAGTAGGGGCAATTTCTTCATTTTTGTGACTGTGTCAGAATGGGCCAAAATTTGGCATGTTTATTGGAAACGACCCGAGAAATTGGAATCGGGGCATAGACCCAGGGTCACGGGATTTTAGCCAAATTCCTTCGTTTAGGCCTCCGAATAATTAATTTTCGTATTAATTATGTCAAGTTGAAGAAGTGTTGGACAGAAAATTAAAAAAGAAAAATTGCACCAAGGGCAATTTCATCATTTTTCGCGACGGTGTCGAAATGGGCCGAAATTTGACAGGTTGATGGGAAACGGCACCAGAAATTGGAGTCGGGGCACAGATCCGAGATCACGAGATTTTAGCCAAATTCCTTCGTTTAGGCCTACGAATAATTAATTTTCGTATTAATTATGTCAGGCTGAAGAAGTGTTGGATAGAAAATGAACAACGCAAAACTGCACCAGGGGCAATTATGTCATTTGTCGCGATGGTGTCGAAATTGGCCGAAATTTGGCAGGTTGATTGGAAACAGCCCCAGAAATTGGAGTTGGGGCACAGACCCAGGATCACGGGATTTTAGCTAGATTCCTTCGTTTAGGCCTCCAAATAGTTAATTTCGGCATTAATTATGTCAGGTTGGAGATGTGTTGGACATAAAATTAATAACGTAAAACCGCACCAGGGGCAATTTTTTCATTTGTCGCGACGGTGTCGGAATGGTCCAAAATTTGGCAGGTTGATTGGAAACAGCCCCAGAAATTGGACTCGGGGCACAGACCTGGGGTCACGGGATTTTAGCCAAATTCCTTCGTTTAGGCCTCCAAATAATTTGTTTCCGTATTAATTATGTCAGGTTGAAGATGTGTTGGATAGAAAATTAACAACGCAAAACCGCATTAGGGGCAATTTCTTCATTTTTGTGACTGTGTCGGAATGGGCCAAAATTTGGCATGTTTATTGGAAACGACCCGAGAAATTGGACTCGGGGCACAGACCTGGGGTCACGGGATTTTAGCCAAATTCCTTCGTTTAGGCCTCCGAATAATTAATTTTCGTATTAATTATGTCAGGTTCAAGAAGTGTCGGACAGAAAATGAACAATGCAAAACTGCACCAGGGGCAATTATGTTATTTGTCGCGATGGTGTCGAAATTGGCCGAAATTTGGCTGGTTGATTGGAAACAGCCCCAGAAATTGGAGTCGGGGCACAGACCCGGGATCACGGGATTTTAGCTAAATTCCTTCGTTTAGGCCTCCGAAGAGTTAATTTTCGCATTAATTATGTCAGGTTGAAGATGTGTTGGACATAAAATTAATAACGCAAAATCGCATCAGGGGCAATTTTTTCATTTGTCGCGACGGTGTCGGAATGGTCCAAAATTTGGCAGGTTGATTGGAAACAGCCCCAGAAATTGGACTTGGGGCACAGACCAGGGATCATGGGATTTTAGCCAAATTCCTTCGTTTAGGCCTCCAAATAATTTGTTTCCGTATTAATTATGTCAGGTTGAAGATGTGTTGGATAGAAAATTAACAACGCAAAACCGCATCAGGGGTAATTTCTTCATTTTTGTGACTGTGTCGGAATGGGCCAAAATTTGGCATGTTTATTGGAAATGACCCGAGAAATTAGACTCGGGGCACAGACCTGGGGTCACGGGATTTTAGCCAAATTCCTTCACTTAGGCCTCCGAATAATTAATTTTCGTATTAATTATGTCAGGTTCAAGAAGTGTTGGACAGAAAAATAACAACGCAAAACTGCTCCAGGGGCAATTTTGTCAATTGTCGAGACGTTGTCGAAAAGGGCTGAAATTTGGCAGGTTGATTGGAAACGACACCAAAAATTGGAGTTGGGGCACAGACCCAGGAGCATGAGATTTTTGCCAAATTCCTTCGTTTAGGCCTCCGAATAATTAATTTTCGTATTAATTATGTCGGGTTGAAGATGCGTTAGACAGAAAATTATCAACGCAAAACCACATCGGGGGCAACTTCATCATTTGTCGTGACGGTGTCGGAATGGGCCAAAATTTGGCAGGTTGATTGGAAANCCTACGAATAATTAATTTTCGTATTAATTATGTCAGGCTGAAGAAGTGTTGGATAGAAAATGAACAACGCAAAACTGCACCAGAGGCAATTATGTCATTTGTCGCGATGGTGTCGAAATTGGCCGAAATTTGGCAGTTTGATTGGAAACGGCCCCAAAAATTGGAGTCGGGGCACAGACCCAGGATCACGGGATTTTAGCTAAATTCCTTCGTTTAGGCCTCCGAATAGTTAATTTCGGCATTAATTATGTCAGGTTGAAGATGTGTTGGACATAAAATTAATAACGCAAAACCGCACCAGGGACAATTTTTTCATTTGTCGCGACAGTGTCGGAATGGTCCAAAATTTGGCAGGTTGATTGGAAACAGCCCCAGAAATTGGACTCGGGGCACAGACCAGGGATCATGGGATTTTACCCAAATTCTTTCGTTTAGGCCTCCAAATAATTTGTTTCCGTATTAATTATGTCAGGTTGAAGATGTGTTGGATAGAAAATTTACAACGCAAAACCGCAGTAGGGGCAATTTCTTCATTTTTGTGACTGTGTCAGAATGGGCCAAAATTTGGCATGTTTATTGGAAACGACCTGAGAAATTGGAATCGGGGCATAGACCCAGGGTCACGGGATTTTAGCCAAATTCCTTCGTTTAGGCCTCCGAATAATTAATTTTCGTATTAATTATGTCAAGTTGAAGAAGTGTTGGACAGAAAATTAAAAAAGAAAAATTGCACCAAGGGCAATTTCATCATTTTTCGCGACGGTGTCGAAATGGGCCGAAATTTGACAGGTTGATGGGAAACGGCACCAGAAATTGGAGTCGGGGCACAGATCCGAGATCACGAGATTTTAGCCAAATTCCTTCGTTTAGGCCTACGAATAATTAATTTTCGTATTAATTATGTCAGGCTGAAGAAGTGTTGGATAGAAAATGAACAACGCAAAACTGCACCAGGGGCAATTATGTCATTTGTCGAGATGGTGTCGAAATTGGCCGAAATTTGGCAGGTTGATTGGAAACAGCCCCAGAAATTGGAGTTGGGGCACAGACCCAGGATCACGGGATTTTAGCTAAATTCCTTCGTTTAGGCCTCCGAATAGTTAATTTTGGCATTAATTATGTCAGGTTGGAGATGTGTTGGACATAAAATTAATAACGCAAAACCGCACCAGGGGCAATTTTTTCATTTGTCGCGACGGTGTCGGAATGGTCCAAAATTTGGCAGGTTGATTGGAAACAGCCCCAGAAATTGGACTCGGGGCACAGACCAGGGATCATGGGATATTAAACAAATTCCTTCGTTTAGGCCTCCAAATAATTTGTTTCCGTATTAATTATGTCAGGTTGAAGATGTGTTGGATAGAAAATTAACAACGCAAAACCGCATTAGGGGCAATTTCTTCATTTTTGTGACTGTGTCGGAATGGGCCAAAATTTGGCACGTTTATTGGAAACGACCCGAGAAATTGGACTCGGGGCACAGACTTGGGGTCACGGGATTTTAGCCAAATTCCTTCGTTTAGGCCTCCGAATAATTAATTTTCGTATTAATTATGTCAGGTTCAAGAAGTGTTGGACAGAAAATGAACAATGCAAAACTGCACCAGGGGCAATTATGTTATTTGTCGCGATGGTGTCGAAATTGGCCGAAATTTGGCTGGTTGATTGGAAACGGCCCCAGAAATTGGAGTCGGGGCACAGATCCGGGATCACGGGATTTTAGCTAAATTCCTTCGTTTAGGCCTCCGAATAGTTAATTTTCGCATTAATTATGTCAGGTTGAAGATGTGTTGGACATAAAATTAATAACGCAAAATCGCATCAGGGGCAATTTTTTCATTTGTCGCGACGGTGTCGGAATGGTCCAAAATATGGCAGGTTGATTGGAAACAGCCCCAGAAATCGGACTTGGGGCACAGACCAGGGATCATGGGATTTTAGCCAAATTCCTTCGTTTAGGCCTCCAAATAATTTGTTTCCGTATTAATTATGTCAGGTTGAAGATGTGTTGGACATAAAATTAATAACGCAAAATCGCATCAGGGGCAATTTTTTCATTTGTCGCGACGGTGTCGGAATGGTCCAAAATATGGCAGGTTGATTGGAAACAGCCCCAGAAATCGGACTTGGGGCACAGACCAGGGATCATGGGATTTTAGCCAAATTCCTTCGTTTAGGCCTCCGAATAATTAATTTTCGTATTAATTATGTCAGGTTCAAGAAGTGTTGGACAGAAAAATAACAACGCAAAACCGCTCCAGGGGCAATTTTGTCAATTGTCGAGACCTTGTCGAAAAGGGCTGAAATTTGGCAGGTTGATTGGAAACGACACCAAAAATTGGAGTTGGGGCACAGACCCAGGAGCATGAGATTTTTGCCAAATTCCTTCGTTTAGGCCTCCGAATAATTAATTTTCGTATTAATTATGTCAGGTTGAAGTTGCGTTAGACAGAAAATTATTAACGCAAAACCACATCGGGGGCAACTTCATCATTTGTCGTGACGGTGTCGGAATGGGCCAAAATTTGGCAGGTTGATTGGAAACAGCCCCAGAAATTGGACTCGGGGCACAGACCTAGGATCACGGGATTTAGCCAAATTCCTTTTCATCATTTGTCGTGACGGTGTCGGAATGGGCCAAAATTTGGCAGGTTGATTGGAAACAGCCCCAGAAATTGGACTCGGGGCACAGACCTAGGATCACGGGATTTAGCCAAATTCCTTTTCATCATTTGTCGTGACGGTGTCGGAATGGGCCAAAATTTGGCAGGTTGATTGGAAACAGCCCCAGAAATTGGACTCGGGGCACAGACCTAGGATCACGGGATTTAGCCAAATTCCTTTTCATCATTTGTCGTGACGGTGTCGGAATGGGCCAAAATTTGGCAGGTTGATTGGAAACAGCCCCAGAAATTGGACTCGGGGCACAGACCTAGGATCACGGGATTTAGCCAAATTCCTTCGTTTAGGCCTCCGAATAATTAATTTTCGTATTAATTATGTCAGGCTGAAGAAGTGTTGGATGGAAAATTTAAAAAGAAAGACCGCAACAGGGGCAATTTTGTCATTCGTCGCGATGGTGTCGGAATGGGCCAAAATTTTCATGTTGATTGGAAATCGCCCGAGAAATTGGACTCGGGGCACAGGCTTGGGATCACAGGATTTTAGCCAAATTCCTTCGTTCAGGCCTAAAAATAATTAATTTTTGTATTAATTATGTGAGGTTGAAGATATGTTGGACAGAGAATTAACAACGCAAAATCGCACCAGGGGCCATTTTATCATTTGTCGCGACGGTGTCGGAATGGGCCGAAATTTGGTAGGCAGATTGGAAACGGCCCTAGAAATTGGAGTCGGGGCACAGACCTGAGATCATGGGATTTTAGCCTAATTTCTTCATTTAGGCCTCCGAATAATTAATTTCTGTTTTAATTATGTCAGGTTGAAAAAGTGTTGCACAGAAAATTAACAAAGAAAAACCACACTTGGGGAATTTCATCATTTGTCGCGACGGTGTCGGAATGGGCTGAAATTTGGTAGGTTGACTGGAAACGGCCCAAGAAATTGGACTATGGGCACAGACCTAGGATCATAGGATTTTTGCCAAATTCCTTCGTTTAGGCCTCCGAATAATTAATTTTCGTATTAATTATGTCAGGTTGAAGAAGTGTTGGATGGAAAATTTAAAAAGAAAGACCGCAACAGGGAAAATTTCGTCTTTCATCGCGATGGTGTCAGAATGGGACGAAATTTTCAGGTTGATTGGAAATCGCCCGAGAAATTGGAGTCGGGGCACAGGCTCAGGATCACGGGATTTTAGCCAAATTCCTTCGTTTAGGCCTCCGAATAATTAATTTTCGTATTAATTATGTCAGGTTGAAGATATGTTGGACAGAGAATTAACAACGCAAAATCGCACCAGGGGCAATTTTGTCATTTGTCGCGACGGTGTTGGAACGGGCCGAAATTTGGCAGGTAGATTGGAAACGGCCCCAGAAATTGGAGTCGGGGCACCAACCTGAGATCACGGGATTTTAGCCTAATTTCTTTATTTAAGCCTCGGAATAATTAATTTTTGTTTTAATTATGTCAGGTTGAAGAAGTGTTGCACAGAAAATTAACAAAGAAAAACCACACCTGGGGAATTTCATTATTTGTCGCGACGGTGCCGGAATGGGTGAAAATTTGGTAGGTTGACTGGAAACGGCCCGAGAAATTAGACTATGGGCACAGACCTAGGATCACTGGATTTTTGCCAAATTCCTTCATTTAGGCCTCCGAATAATTAATTTTCGTATTAATTATGTTAGGTTGAAGAAGTGTTGGATGGAAAATTTAAAAAGAAAGACCGTAACAGGGGAAATTTCGTCATTCGTCGCGATGGTGTCGGAATGGGCCGAAATTTTCAGGTTGATTGGAAATCGCCCGAGAAATTGGACTCGGGGCACAGGCTCGAGATCATGGGATTTTAGCCAAATTCCTTCGTTTAGGCCTCCGAATAATTAATTTTCGTATTAATTATGTCAGGTTGAAGATATGTTGGACAGAGAATTAACAACGCAAAACCGCACCAGGGGCAATTTTGTCATTTGTCGCGACGGTGTCAGAATTGGCCGAAATTTGGCAGGTAGATTGGAAACGGCCCCAGAAATTGGAGTCGGGGCACAGTCCCGAGATCACGGGGTTTTAGCCTAATTCCTTCGTTTAGGCCTCCGAATAATTAATTTCTATTTTAATTATGTCAGGCTGAAGAAGTGTTGGACAGAAAATTAACAAAGAAAAATTACACTTAGGGCATTTTCATCATTTGTCACGACGGTGTCGGAATGGGCCGAAATTGGCTGGTTGATTGGAAACGACCCGAGAAATTGGACTCTGGGCACAATCCCAGGATCACAGGATTTTTGCCAAATTTCTTCGTTTAGGCCTCCGAATAATTAATTTCCGTATTAATTATGTCAGGTTGAAGATGCGTTGGACAGAAAATTAACAATGCAAAACCGCTCCAGGGGCAATTTTGTCATTTGTCGCGACGGTGTCGGAGCGGGCTGAAATTTGGTAGGTTAATTGGAAACGGCCCCAGAAATTGGGGTCGGAGCGAAGAACAGGAATCACTGGATTTTAGCCAAATTCCTTCGTTTAGGCCTCCGAATAATTAATTTCAATATTAATTATGTTAGGTTGAAGAAATGTTGGACCGAAAATTAAAAATGAAAAACCACACCTGGGGCAATTTCGTCATTTCTCGTGACGGTGTCAGAATGGGCTGAAATTTGGTAGGTTGATTGGAAACGGCCCGCGAAACTGGACTCGGGGCACAGATCCGGGATCACGGTATTTCAGCCAAATTCCTTCGTTTAGGCCTCTGAATAATTAATTTTCACATTAATTATGTCAACTTGAAGATGTGTTGGACAGAAAATTATCAACGTAAAACCGCATCAAGGGCAATTTTGTCATTTGTCTGGACGGTGTCGGAATGGGCCGAAATTTCGCAGGTTGATTAGATACGGCCCCAAAAATTGGAGTAGGGCACAAACCCGAGATCATGGGATTTTAGCCAAATTCCTTCGTTTAGGCCTCTGAATAATTAATTTCTGTACCAATTATGTCAGGATGAAAAAGTGTTGGACAGAAAATTAACAAAGAAAAATCGCACCGGGAACAATTTCGTCATTTGTCATGTCGGTGTTCGAATGGGCCGAAACTTGGCACGTTGATTGGAAACGGCCCGAGAAACTGGACTCAGGGCACAGACTCGGGATCACAGGATTTTAGCCAAATTCCTTTGTTTAGGCCTACGAACAATTAATTTTCTTATTAATTATGTCAGGTTGAAGAAGTGTTGGACAGAAAATTAGCAAAGAAAAAACGCACCAGGGGCAATTTAGTCATTTGTCGCGACGCTGTCGAAATGGGCCGAAATTTGGCAGGTTGATTGGAAACGGCCAAAGAAATTGGATTCAGGGCACAAACCCAGGATCACAGGATTTTAGCCAAATTTCTTCGTTTAGCCCTTCAAATAATTAATTTTCGTATTAATTATGTCAGGTTGAAGAAGTGTTGGACAGAAAATTAACAAAGAAAAATCGCACCAGGGGCAATTTTGTCATTTGTCGTGACGGTGTTGGAGTGGGCCGAAATTTGGTTGGATGATTGGAAACGGCCCGAGAAATTGGACTTGAGGTACAGACCCGGGATGACCGGGTTTTATCCAAATTCCTTCGTTTAGGCCTCTGAATAATTAATTTCCGTATTAATTATGTCAGGTTGAAGATGTGTTGGACAGAAAATTAACATTACGAAACCGCACCAGGGGCAATCTCATCATTTGTGGTGACGGTGTCGGAATGGGACGAAATATGATAGGTTGATTGGAAACGACCCGAGAAATTGTACTCGAGGCACATGCTCGGGATCATGGTATTTTAGCTAAATTCCTTCGTTTAGGCCTCCGAATAATTAATTTTCGTATTAATTATGTCAGGTTGAAGAAGTGTTGGACAGAAAATTAACAAAGAAAAATCGCACCCGGGGCAATTTCGTCATTTGTCGCGGCGGTGTCGGAGTGGGCCGAAAATTGGCAGGTTGATTTGAAATGGCCCGAGAAATTGGACTCGGGGCACAAACCTGGTATCACGGGATTTATCCAAATTCCTTCGTTTAGGCGTCTGAATAATTAATTTCCGTATTAATTATGTCAGGCTGAAGATGTTTTCGACAGAAAATTAATAACGCGAAATCGCACCAGGGCAATTTTGTCATTTGTCGCGATGGTGTCGGAATGGGCCGAAATTTGGCAGGTTGATTGGAAACGGTCCGAGAAATTGGACTCGGGGACCATACCCGAGATCATGGGATTTTAGCCAAATTCCTTTGTTTAGGCCTCCGAAAAATTAATTTCCGTATTAATTATGTCGGGCTGAAGAAGTGTTGGACAGAAAATGAACAACGTAAAACTGCACCAGGGGCAATAATGTCATTTGTCGCAATGGTGTCGAAATTGGCCAAAATTTGGCAGGTTGAGTGGAAACGGCCCCAGAAATTGGAGTCGGGGCACAGACCCGGGATCACGGGATTTTAGCTAAATTCCTTCGTTTGGCCCTCCGAATAGTTAATTTTTGCATTAATTATGTCAGGTTGAAGAAGTGCTGGACAGAAAATTAAAAAAGAAAAATCGCACCAAAGGCAATTTCGTCATTTGTCGCGACGGTGTCAGAATGGGCCGAAATTTAGCAGGTTGATTGGAAACAGTCCGAGAAATTGGACACATGGCACAGACCCAGGATCACGGGATTTTAGTCAAATTCCTTCGTTTAGGCCTTCGAATAATTAATTTTCGTATTAATTATGTCAGGTTGAAGACATGTTGGACAGAAAATTAACAACGCAAAACCGCACTAGGGGCAATTTCGTCATTTGTCACGACAGTGTCGGAATGGGCCGAAATTCGACAAGCTAATTGGAAACGGTCCGAGAAATTGGACTCGGGGCACAGACCCGGGATCACAGGATTTTAGCCAAATTCCTTCATTTAGGCCTGCGAATAATTAATTTTCGTGTTAATTATGTCAGGTTGAAGATGTGTTGGACAGAAAATTAACAACGCAAAACCGCACCAGGGGCAATTTTGTCATTTGTCGCGACGTTGTCGAAATGGGCCGAAATTTGGTAGGTTGATTGGAAACGGCCCCAGAAATTGGAGTCAGGGGCACAAATTCAAGATCACGGGATTTTAGCCAAATTCCTTCGTTTAGGCCTCCGAATAATTAGTTTCCGTATTAATTATGTCAGGTTGAAGATGTGTTGGACAGAAAATTAACAACGCAAAACCGCACCAGGGGCAATTTTGTCATTTGTCGCGACGTTGTCGAAATGGGCCGAAATTTGGTAGGTTGATTGGAAACGGCCCCAGAAATTGGAGTCAGGGGCACAAATTCAAGATCACGGGATTTTAGCCAAATTCCTTCGTTTAGGCCTCCGAATAATTAATTTCTGTATTAATTATGTTAGGTTGAAGATGTGATGGACAGAAAATTAACAACGCTAAACCGAACCAGGGGCAATTTTGTCATTTATCGCGACAATGTCGGAATGGGATGAAATTTGGCAAGTTGATTGGAAACGGCCCAGGAAATTGGAGTTGGGGCACAGATCCGAGATCACGGTATTTTAGCTAAAATCCTTTGTTTAGGCCTCCGAATAATTAATTTTCGTGTTAAAAATGTCAGGTTGAAGTATTGGACAGAAAATTAAAAAAGAAAAATTGCACCTGGGGTAATTTCGTCATTTCTCACGACGGTGTTGGAATGGGCCGAAATTTGGCAGGTCGATTGGAAATGGCCCGAGAAATTGGACTCGAGGCACATACCCGGGATCTTGGTATTTTTGCCAAATTACTTAGTTTAGGCCTCCGAATAATTAATTTTCGTGTTAATTATGTCAGGTTGAAGAAGTGCTCGACAGGAAATTAAAAGAGAAAAACTGCACCAAGGGCAATTTCATCATTTTTCCTAACGGTGTCGGAATGGGCCGAAATTTGGCAGGTTGATTGGAAACGACCCGAGAAATTGGGCTCGAGGCACAGACCCGGGATCACGGGATTTTAGCCAAATTCCTTCGTTTAGGCCTCGGAATAATTAATTTCTGAAGTAATCATGTCAGGTTTAAGAAGTGTTGGACAGAAAATTAAAAAAGAAAAACCGTACCAAGGGCAATTTCGTCAATTGTTGCGACGATGTCGAAATGGGCCGAAATTTGGCAGGTTGATTGGAAATGGCCCAAGAAATTGGACTCGGGGCACAGACCGGGGATGACGAGATTTTAGCTCAATTACTTCGTTTAGGCCTCCGAATAATTAATTTTCGTATTAATTATGTCATGTTGAAGAAGTCTTGTACCGAAAATTAAAAAAGAAAAACGGCACCAGGGGCAATTTCGTCATTTGTCGCGACTGTGTCGGAATGGGCCGAAATTTGGCAGGTTGATTGGAAACGGCCTGAGAAATTGGACTCGCGGCATAGACCCGAGATCACGGGATTTTAGCCAAATTCATTTGTTTACGCCTCCTAATATTTAATTTTCATATTAATTATGTCAAGTTGACGATGTGTTGGACAGAAAATTAACAAAGTAAAAATTGCACCAGGGGAAATTTCATCATTTGTGGCGACGGTGTCGGAATGGGCCAAAATTTGGCAGGTAAATTGGGAACGGCCCGAGAAATTGGACTCGGGGTACAGACCCGGGATCACGGGATTTTTGCCAAATTCCATCGTTTAGGCCTTCAAATAATTAATTTCCGTATTAATTATGTCAGGTTGAAGAAGTGTTGGACAGAAAATTAATAACGCAAAACCACACCCGGGGCAATTTCGTCATTTGTCACGACGGTGTCGGAATGGGCTGAAATTCGACAGGTTGATTGGAAACGGCCCGAGAAATTGGACTCGGGGCACAGACCCAGGGTCACGTGCTTTTTACCAAATTCCTTCGTTTAGGCCTCCGAATAATTAATTTCTGTATTAATTATTTCATGTTGAAGATGTGTTGGATAGAAAATTAAAACCGCAAAACCGCACCAGGGGCAATTTTGTCATTTGTCACGACGATGTCGGAATGGGCCGAAATTTGACAAGTTGATTGGAAACGACCCCAGAAATTGGAGTCCGGGCACAGACCTAGGACAAAGGAATTTTAGCCAAATTCCTTCGTTTAGGCTTCTGAATAATTAATTTCCGTATTAATTATGTCAAGTTGAAGAAGTGTTGGACCGAAAATTAAAAAAGAAAAACCGCAGCAGGGGCAATTTCGTCATTTGTCGCGACGGTGTCGAAATGGGCCGAAATTTGGCAGGTTGATTGAAAACAGACCGAGAAATCGGACTCGAGGCACAGACCCGGGACCATGGCATTTTAGCCAAATTCCTTCGTTTAGGCCTCCGAATAATTAATTTTCGTATTAATTATGTCAGGTTGAAGATGTGTTGGACAGAAAATTAACAACGCAAAATCGCACCCGAGGCAATTTTGTCTTTTGTCACGACAGTGTCGGAATGGGACGAAATTTGGTAGGTTGATTGGAAATGGCCCCAGAAACTGGAGTTGGGGCACAGACCTGGAATCACGGGATTTTAGCCTAAGTCCTTCGTTTAGGCCTCCGAATAATTAATTTTCGAATTAATTATGTCAGGCTGAAGACGTGTTGGACAGAAAATTAAAAAAGAATAACCGTACCAGGGGCAATTATCGTCATTTGTCGCGACAGTTTCGAAATGGACCAAAATTTGGCAAGTTGATTGGAAACGGCCCGGTAAATTGGACTCGGGGCACAGACCCAGGATCACGGGATTTTGGCTCAATTCCTTCATTTAGGCCTCTGAATAATTAATTTCCTCATTAATTATGTCAGGTTGAAGAAGTGTTGGACAGAAAATTAAAAAAGAAAAACCGCACCAGGGGCAATTTCGTCATTTGTCGCGACGGTGTCGGAATGGGCCGAAATTTGGGCAGTTGATTGGAAACGACCCCAGAAATTAGACTCGGAGCACAGACCCAGAATCACGAGATTTTAGCTAATTTCCTTCGTTTAGGCCTCCGAATAATTAATTTTCGAATTAATTATGTCAGGCTGAAGACGTGTTGGACAGAAAATTAAAAAAGAAAAACCGCACCAGGGGCAATTTCGTCATTTGTCGCGACGGTGTCGGAATGGGCCGAAATTTGGGCAGTTGATTGGAAACGACCCCAGAAATTAGACTCGGAGCACAGACCCAGAATCACGAGATTTTAGCTAATTTCCTTCGTTTAGGCCTCCGAATAATTAATTTTCGAATTAATTATGTCAGGCTGAAGACGTGTTGGACAGAAAATTAAAAAAGAAAAACCGCAACGGGGGCAATTTCGTCATTTGTCGCGACGTTGTCGGAATGGGCCGAAATTTGGGCAGTTGATTGGAAACGACCCCAGAAATTAGACTCGGAGCACAGACCCAGGATCACGAGATTTTAGCTAATTTCCTTCGTTTAGGCCTCCGAATAATTAATTTCCATATTAATTATGTCAGGTTGTAGATGCGTTGGACGGAAAATTAACAACGCAAAACTGCATGAGGGACAATTTTGTCATTTGTCGTTACGGTATCAGAATGGGCCGAAATTTGGCCAATTGATTGGAAACGGCCCCAGAAATTGGAGTCAGGGCATAGACACGGGATCACGGGATTTTAGCCAATTTCTTTCGTTTAGGCCTCCGAATAATTAATTTCCGTATTAATTATGTCAGGTTGAAAAAGTGTTGGACAGAAAATTAGCAAAGAAAAATCTCACCAAAGGAATTTCTTCATTTGTCGCGACGGTGTTAGAACGGGCTGAAATTTGGCAAGTTGATTGGAAATGACTCTAGAAATTAGACTCGGGGCACAGGCCCTGGATCACGGGATTTTAGCCAAATTCCTTCGTTTAGACCTCCGAATAATTAATTTCCGTATTAATTATGTCAGGATGAAGATATGTTGGATAGAAAATTAACAATGCAAAACCGCACCAAGGGCAATTTCATCATTTGTTGCGACAGTGTCGGAATGGGCCGAAATTTGGCTGGTTGATTGGAAATGGCCCGAGTAATAGGACTCGGGGTATGGACCTAGGATCATGGGATTTTAGCCAAATTCCTTTGTTTAGGCCTCCGAATAATTAATTTCCGTATTAATTATGTCAAGTTGAAGATGTGTTGGACAGAAAATTAACAACGCAAAACTGCACCAGGGGCAATTTTGTCATTTGTCGCGACGGTGTCGGAATGGGCCGAAATTTGGCAGGTTGATTGGAAACGGCCCCAGAAATTGGAGTCGGGGCACAGACCCAGGATCAAGGGATTTTAGCCAAATTCCTTCATTTAGGACTCCGAATAATTAATTTCTGTATTAATTATGTCAGGTTGAAGATGTGTTGGACAGAAATTAACAATGCAAAACCGCAACAAGGACAATTTTGTAATTTGCCGCGACGGGGTCGGAATGGGCCGAAATTTGGCAGGTCGATTAGAAACGGCCCCAGAAGTTGGAGTCGGGGCACGGACCCGGGATCACGAGATTTTAGCCAAATTCCTTCGTTTAGGGCTCCGAATAATTAATTTCAGTATTAATTATGTCAGGCTGAAGAAGTGTTGGATCGAAAATTAAAAAAGAAAAACAACACCGGGGGCAATTTCGTCATTTGTCGCGATGGTGTCGGAATGGGCCAAAATTTGGCATGTTAATTGGAGGCGGCCCGAGAAATTGGACTCGAGGCGCGGACCCGAGATCACGGGATTTTAGCCAAATTCCTTCGTTTAGGCCTCCGAATAATTAATTTTCGTAAGAATTATGTCAAGTTGAAGATGTGTGGGACAGAAAATTAACAAAGCAAAATCGCACCAGGGGCAATTTTGTCATTTGTCGTGACGGTGTTGGAATGGGCCGAATTTGGCCGGTTGGTTGGAAACGGCCAGAGAAATCGGAGTCGGGGCACAAAATCGGGATCACGGGATTTTAGCCAAATTCCTTCGTTTAGGCCTCCGAATAATTAATTTCTATATTAATTATGTCAAGTTAAAAAAGTGTTGCACAGAAAATTAACAAAGAAAAATCGCGCCCGGGGCAATTTCGTCATTTGTCGCGACGGTGTCGGAATGGGCCGAAATTTGGTAGGTTGATTGGAAATGGCCCGAGAAATTGGACTCGGGGCACAAACCTGGGATCACGGGATTTTAGCCAAATTCCATTGTTTAGGCCTCTGAATAATTAATTTTCGTATTAATTATGTCAGGTTGAAGACATGTTGTATAGAAAATTAACAACGCGAAACCGCACCAGGGGCAATTTTGTCATTTGTCTGGACGATGTCAGAATGGGCCGAAATTTGGTAGGTTGATTGGAAACGGCCCCAGAAATTAGAGTCGGCGCACAGACCCGGGATCGCTGAATTTTAGCCAAATTCCTTCGTTTAGGCCTCCGAATAATTAATTTCCGTATTAATTATGTCAGATTGAAGATGTGTTGGACAGAAAATTAGCAACGCAAAACCGCACAAGGGGCAATTTTGCCATTTGTCGCGACGGTGTCGAAATGGACCAAAATTTGGCAGGCTGATTGGAAACGGCCCCAGAAATTGGACTCGGGGCACAGACCTGGGATCACGGGATTTTAGCCAAATTCTTTCGTTTAGGCCTCCAAATAATTAATTTTCGTATTAATTATGTCAGGTTAAAGATGTGTTGGACAGAAAATTAACAACGTAAAACTGCACTAGGGGCAACTTTGTCATTTGTCGCGACGGTGTCGGAATGGGCCAAAATTTAGCAGGTTGACTGGAAACGGCCTAAGAAATTGGAGTCGGGGTACACGCCCGGGGTCATGGGATTTTAGCCAAATTCCTTCGTTTAGGCCACCAAATAATTAAATTCTATATTAATTAGGTCAGGTTGAAGATGTGTTGGACAGAAGATTAACAACGCAAAACCGCACCAGGGGAAATTTTGTCATTTCTCGCGACGGTGTTGGAATGGGCCAAAATTTGGCAGGTTGATTGGAAATGGCTCCAGAAATTGGAGTCAATGCACAGACCCGGGATCACGAGATTTTGGCCAAATTCCTTCGTTTAGGCCTCCGAATAATTAATTTCCGTATTAATTATGTCAGGTTGAAGACATGTTGGAAAGAAAATTAACAACGCGAAACCACACCAGGGGCAATTTTGTCATTTGTTGCGACGGTGTCGGAATGGGCAGAAATATGGTAGGATGATTGGAAACGGCCCCCGAATATTAAGTCGAGGCACAGACCCGGGATCACGGGATTTTAGCCAAATTTCTTTGTTTAGTTCTCCAAATAATTAATTTCCATATTAATTATGTTAGGCTAAAGAAGTGTTGGACATAAAATTAATAAAGAAAAACCGCACTAGAGGTAATTTTGTCATTTGTCACGATGGTGTCGGAATGGGCTGAAATTTAGCAGGTTGATTGGGAAACGGCCCAGAAACTGGAGTCATGGCACAGACCCTGGATCATGGGATTTAAGCAAAATTCCTTCATTTCAGCCTCCAATAATTAATTTCCGTATTAATTATGTCAGGTTGAAGAAATGTTGGACAGAAACTTAACAAAGAAAAATCGCACCAGGGCCAGTTCGTCATTGGTCGCGACGGTGTCGGAATGGGCCGAAATTTAGCAGGTCGATTGAAAACGGTCCGAGAAATTGGACTCGGGGCACAGATCAGGGATCACGGGATTTTAGCCAAATTCCTTGGTTTAGCCACCGAATAATTAAATTCCTTATTAATTAGGTCAGGTTGAAGATGTGTTGGATAGAAAATTAACAAAGAAAAATTGCACCAAGGGAAATTTCATCATTTGTCGCGACGGTGTTGGAATGAGCCGAAATTTGGCGGGTTGATTAGCAACGGCCCGAGAAATTGGACTCGGGGCACAGACCCGAGGTCACGAGATTTTAGCCAAATTTCGTCGTTTAGATCTCCGAATACTTAATTTTGGTATTAGTTATGTCAGGTTGAAGATGTGTTGGACAGAAAATTAACAACGCAAAACTGCACCAGGGAAATTTTGTCATTTGTCGCGACGGTGTCGGAATGGGTCAAAATTTGGCAAGTTGATTGGAAATGGCCCCTAGAATTTAGAGTAGGGGCACAGACCCGGGGTCACGGAATTTTAGGCAAATTCCTTCGTTTAGGCCTCCAATAATTAATTTCCGTATTAATTGTGTCAGGTTGAAGAAGTGTTGGACAGAAAATTAACAAAGAAAAATCGCACCAGGGCAATTTTGTCATTGGTCGTGACCGTGTCGGAATGGGCCGAAATTTGGCAGGTCGATTGGAAATGGTCCGAGAAATTGGACTTGGGGCATAGACCCGGGGCACGGGATTTTAGCCAAATTCCTTCGTTTAGACCTCCGAATAATTAATTTACGTATTAATTAGGTCAGGTTGAAGATGTGTTGGACAGAAAATTAACGACGCAAAATCGCACCAGGGGCAATTTTGTCATTTGTCGCGACGGTGTCGGAATGGGCCGAAATTTGGCTGGTTGATTGGAAACGGCCCGAGAAATTGGACTCGGGGCACAGACCCAGGATCACGGAATTTTAGCCAAATTTCTTCATTTAGGCATCCGAATATTTAATTTCCGTATTAATTATGTCTGGTTGAAGATTTGTGTGATAGAAAATTAACAACGCAAAGCCGTACCATGGGCAATTATGTCATTTGTCGCGACGGTGTCGGAATGGGCAGAAATTTGGTAGGTTGATTGGAAATTGCCCAAGAAATTGGAGTTAAGGAATAGACCCGGGATCATGGGATTTTAGCCAATTTCCTTCATTTAGGCCTCTGAATAATTAATTTCCGTATTAATTATGTCAAGTTGAAGAAGTATTGGACAGACAATTAACAAAGAAAAATCGCACCAGGGGCAATTTCATCATATGTCGCGACGGTGTCGAAATGGGCCGAAATTTAACAGGTTGTTTAGAAAGGGCCCGAGAAATAGAATCGGGGAACGGGCCCGGGATCACAGGATTTTAGCCAAATTCCTTCGTTTAGGCCTTCGAATAGTTAGTTTCTATATTAATTATGTCAGGTTGAAGATGTGTTAGACATAAAATTAAAACGCAAAACCACATTGGGGGCAATTTTGTCATTTGTCGCGACGGTGTCGGAATGAGTCGAAATTCGGCAGGTTGATTGGAAATGGCCCCAGTAATTGGAGTCGGGACATAGACCCGGGATCACAGGATTTAGCCAAATTCCTTCGTTTAGGCCGTCGAATAATTAATTTACGTACTAATTATGTCAGGTTGAAGATGTGTTGGACAGAAAATTAAGAACGCGAAATCGTACCAGGGGCAATTTTGTCATTTATCACGACGGTGTCGAAATGGGCCGAAATATGGTAGGATGATTGGAATTGGCCCCCGAATTTTGAGTCGAGGCACAGACCTAGGATCACGGGATTTTAGCCAAATTCCTTCGTTTAGTCCTCTGAATAATTAATTTCCATGTTAATTATGTCAGGCTAAAGAAGTGTTGGACATAAAATTAACAAAGAAAAACCGCACTAGAGGCAATTTTGTCATTTGTCACGATGGTGTCGGAATGGGCCGAAATTTGGCAGGTTGATTGGGAAACGGCCCCAGAAATTGGAGTCATGGCACAGACCCGGGATCACGGGATTTAAGCCAAATCCCTTCATTTCGGCCACCAATAATTAATTTCCATATTAATTATGTCAAGTTGAAGAAATGTTGGACAGAAACTTAACAAGGAAAAATAGCACCAGGGCCATTTCGTCGTTGGTCGCGACGGTGTCGGAATGGGCTGAAATTTAGCAGGTCGATTGGAAACTGTTCGAGAAATTTGACTTGGGACACAGACCGGGGATCACGGGATTTTAGTCAAATTCCTTAGTTTAGGCCACCGAATAATTAAATTCCTTATTAATTAGGTCAGGTTGAAGATGTGTGGTACCAAAAATTAACAAAGAAAAATGGCACCAAGGGAAATTTCGTCATTTGTCGCGACAGTGTCGGAATGGGCCGAAATTTGGCGGGTTGATTGGAAACGGCCCGAGAAATTGGACTAGGGGAACAAACCCGGGGTCACGGGATTTTAGCCAAATTTCGTCGTTTAGGTCTCCGAGTAATTAATTCCCGTATTAGTTATGTCAGGTTGAAGATGTGGTTGACAGAAAATTAACAACGCAAAACTACACCAGGAGCAATTTTGTCATTTGTCGCGATGGTGTCGGAATGGGCCAAAATTTGGCAAGTTGATTGGAAATGGCCCCAGAATTTAGAGTAGGGGCACAGACCCGGGATCACGGGATTTTAGCCAAATTCCTTCGTTTAGGCCTCCAAAATTAATTTCCATATTAATTGTGTCAGGTTGAAGAAGTGTTGGACAGAAAATCAACAAAGAAAAATCGCACTTAGGGTAATTTCGTCATTTGTCGCGGCGGTGTTGGAATGGCCTGAAATTTGGCAAGTTGATTGGAAACGGCCCTAGTAATTGGAGTCGGGGCAGAGACCCGGGATCACGGGATTTTAGTCAAATTCCTTCGTGTAGGCCTCCGAACAATTAACTTCCGAATTAATTATGTCAGGTTGAAGATGTGTTGGACAGAAAATTAACAACACAAAACCGCATGGGGCAACTTTGTCATTTGTCGCGACGGTGTCGCAATGGGCCGAAATTCTGCAGGTTGATTGGAAACGGCCCGAGAAATTGGAGTCGGGGTACACACCCGGGATCACGGGATTTTAGCCAAATTCCTTCGTTTAGGCCTCCGATAATTAATTTCCGTATTAATTATGTCAGGCTAAAGAAGTGTTGGAAAGAAAATTAACAAGGAAAAACTGCACTAGGGGCAATTTTGTCATTTGTCGCGATGGTGTCGGAATGGGCCGAAATTTGGCAGGTTGATTGGAAAATAACCCCAGAAATTGGAGTCGCGACACTGACCCGGGATCACGGGATTTTAGCCAAATTCTTTCGTTTAGGCCTCCAATAATTAATTTTCGTATTAATTATATCAGGTTGAAAAAGTGTTGGACAGAAAATTAACAAAGAAAAATCGCACCAGGGCAATTTTGTCATTGGTCGTGACGGTGTCGCAATGGGCCGAAATTTGACAGGTTGATTGGAAACGGCCCCAGAAATTTGAGTTGGGGCACAGACCCGGGATCATGGGATTTTAGCAAAATTCCTTCGTTTAGGCCTCGGAATAATTAATTTCTGTATTAATTATGTCGGGCAGAAGAAGTGTTGAACGGAAATTTAACAAAGGAAAATCGTACCAAGGGCAATTTCTTCATTTGTCGCGATGGTGTCGAAATGGGCCGAAATTTGGCTGGTTGATTGGAAACGGCCCGAGAAATTGGACTCGGGGCACAAACCCGGGATCACGGGATTTTAGCTGAATTTCTTCATTTAGGCCTCCGAATAATTAATTTCTGTATTAATTATGTATAGTCGAAGATGTATTGGATAGAAAATTAACAACGCAAAGCCACACGATGGGTAATTTTGTCATTTGTCGTGACGGTGTCGGAATGGGCAGAAATTTAGCAGGTTGATTGGAAACGGACCCAGAAATTGGAGTCAGGGATAGACCCGGGATCATGGGACTTTTGCCAATTTCCTTCTTTTAGGCCTCCGAATAATTAATTTCCGTATTAATTATGTCAAGTTGAAGAAGTATTGGACAGAAAATTAACAAAGAAAAATCGTACCAGGGGCAATTTCATCATATGTCGCGACAGTATCGAAATGGGCCGAAATTTAGCGAGTTGTTTAGAAAGGGCCCGAGAAATTAGAATCGGGGAACAGGCCCGAGATCACGGGATTTTAGCCAAATTCCTTCGTTTAGGCCTCTGAATAATTAATTTCCGTATTAATTATGTCAGGTTGAAGATGTGTTGGACAGAAAATTAAAAACACAAAACCACACTGGGGTCAATTTTGTCATTTGTTGCGACAGTGTCGGAATGAGTCGAAATTTGGCAGGTTGATTGGAAACGGCCCCAATAATTGGAGTCAGGGCACAGACCAAGGATCACGGGATTTAGCCAAATTCCTTCGCTTAGGCCACCGAATAATTAATTTTCGTACTAATTATGTCAGGTTGAAGATGTGTTGGACAGAAAATTAAGAATGCAAAATCGTACCAGGGGCAATTTTGTCATTTGTCGCGACGGTGTCGGAATGGGTCGAAATTTGGTAGGTTGATTGGAAAACGTCCCCAGAAATTGGAGTCGTGGCATAGTCTCGGAATCACGGGATTTTAGCCAAATTCCTTTGTTTAGGCCTCCAATAATTAATTCCGTATTTATTATATCAGGTTGAAGAAGTGTTGGATAGAAAATTAAAGAAGAAAAATCGCACCCGGGCAATTTAGTCATTGGTCGGGATGGTGTCGGAATGGACCGATATTTGGCAGGTCGATTGGAAACGGTTCGAGAAATTGGACTCGGGGCACAGACCCGGGATTACGGGATTTTAGCAAAATTCCTTCATTTAGGCCACCGAATAATTAAATTCCGTATTAATTAGGTCACATTGAAGTTGTGTTGGACAGAAAATTAATGAAGAAAAGTCGCACCAGGGGTAATTTCATCATTTGTCGCGACGGTGTCGAAATGGGCCAAAATTTGGCAGGTTGGTTGGAAGCGGCCCAAGAAATTGGACTCGGGGCACAGACCCGGGATCACGGGATTTTAGCCAAATTCCTTCGTTTAGGTCACCGAATAATTAATTTTTGTATTAATTATGTCAGGTTGAAGATGTGTTGGATAGAAAATTAACAACGTAAAATCACACCAGGGGCAATTTCGTCACTTGTCGCGATGGTGTAGAAATGGGCCAAAATTTGGAAGGTTGATTGAAATGGCCCCAGAAATTGGGGTCGGGACACAGACCTGTGATCACGGGATTTTAGCCAAATTCCTTCGTTTAGGCCTCCGAATAATTAATTTTCGTATTAATTATGTCAGGTTGAAGAAGTGATGGAGTGAAAATTAAAAAAGAAAAACCGCACCAGGTGTAATTTCGTCATTTGTCGCGACAATTTCGGAATGGGTCAAAATTTGGCAGGTTGATTGGAAACGGCCCGAGAAATCGGACTCGGGGCACAGGCCCTGGATTATGGTATTTTAGCCAAATTCCTTCATTTAGGCGTTCAAATATTTAATTTTCGTATTAATTATGTCAGTTTGAAGATGTGTTGGACAGAAAATCAACAACGCAAAGCTGCGCCAGGGGCAATTTTGTCATTTGTCGCGACAGCGTTGGAATGGGCCGAAATTTGACAGGTTGATTGGAAACTGCCCCAGAAATTGGAGTCGGGACATAGACCCGAGATCACGGGATTTTAGCCAAATTTGTTTGTTTAGGCCTCCGAATAATTAATTTTCGTATTAATTATGTCACGTTTAAGATGTGTTGGACAGAAAATTAACAACGCAAAAACACACCAGGGGCAATTTCGTCATTTGTCGCGATGGTGTCGAAATGCGCCAAAATTTGGCAGGTTGATTGGAAACGGCCCCAGAAATTGGAGTCGTGGCACAGACCCAGGATCACGAGAATTTAGCCGAATTCCTTGGTTTAAGCTTTCGAATAATTAATTTCCGTATTAATTATGTCAGGTTGAAGATGTGTTGGACAAAAAATTAAAAAAGAAAAGCCACACCAGGGGCAATTTCGTCATTTGTCCCGATGGTGTCGAAATGGGCCGAAATTTGGCAGGTTGATTTGAAACGGCCCGATAAATTGGAGTCGGGACACAGACCCGGGATCACGGGATTTTTGCCTAATTCCTTCGTTTAGGCCTCCCAATAATTAATTTCCATATTAATTATGTCAGGTTGAAGAAGTGTTGGATAGAAAATTGAAAAAGAAGAACCGCACCCGGGGCAATTTCGTCATTTGTCGCGATGGTGTCGGAACGGGACGAAATTTGGCAGGTTGATTAGAAACGGCCCGAGAAATTGGACTCGGGGGCATAGGCCCAGGATCACGGGATTTTAGCCAAATTACTTCGTTAAGGCCTCCGAATAAATAATTTCCATATTAATTATGTTAGGTTGAAGTTGTGTTGGACTGAAAATTTACAAAGAAAAGCCGCACCATGGGCAATTTCGTCATTTGTCGCGACGGTGTCGGAACGGGACGAAATTTGGCAGGTTGATTAGAAATGGCCCGAGAAATTGGACTCGGGGCACAGGCCCAGGATCAAGGGATTTTAGCCAAATTCCTTCGTTAAGGCCTCCGATTAAATAATTTCCATATTAATTATGTTAGGTTGAAGTTGTGTTGGACTGAAAATTTACAAAGAAAAGCCGCACCATGGGCAATTTCGTCATTTGTCACGACGGTGTTGGAATGGGCTGAAATTTGGCGGGTTGATTGGAAACAGCACGAGAAATTGGACTCGGGGCACATACCCAAGATCACCAAATTTTAGCCAAATTCCTTCGTTTAGGCCTCCGAATAATTAATTTTTGTATTAATTATGTCAGTATGAAGAAGTGTTGGACAGAAAATTGAAAATGAAAAACTGCACCAAGGGTAATTTCGTAATTTGTCACGACGGTGGCGGAATAGGCCGAAATTTGGCGGGTCGATTGAAACGGCCCGAGAAATTGGACTCGGGGCACAGGCCCAGGATCACGGGGTTTTAGCCAAATTCCTTCATTTAGGGCGCTGAATAACTAATTTTCGTATTAATTATGTCAGGCTGAAAAAGTGTTGGAAAGAAAATTAACAAAGGAAAACCGTACCAGGGGCAATTTTGTCATTTGTCGCGATAGTGTTGGAATGGGCCGAAATTTGGCGGGTCGATTGAAACGGCCGTAGAAATTGGACTCGGGGCACAGGCCAGGATCACGGGGTTTTAGTTAAATTCCTTCATTTAGGCCGCCGAATAACTAATTTCCGTATTAATTATGTCAGGCTGAAAAAAGTGTTGGCAAGAAAATTAACAAAGAAAAGCTGCACCAGGGGTAATTTTGTCATTTGTCGCGACGGTGTCAGAATGGGCTGAAATTTGGCAGGTTGATTGGAAACGGCCTGAGAAATTGGACTTGGGGCACAAACCCGGGATCACGGGATTTTAGCCAAATTACTTCGTTAAGGCCTCTGAATAATTAATTTCCGTATTAATTATGTCTGGTTAAAGATGTGTTGGACAGAAAATTAACGAAGAAAAGCCGCACCAGGGGCAATTTTGTCATTTGTCGCGACGGTGTCGGAATGAGTAGAAATTTGGCAGGTTGATTGGAAACGGCCTGAGAAATTGGAGTTGGGGCACAGACCCGGGATCATGGGATTTTAGCCAAATTCCTTTGTTTAGGCCTCCGACTAATTAATTTCCGTATTAATTATGTTAGGTTGAAGAAGTGTTGGTAAGAAAATTAACATAGAAAAATCGCACTAGGGGCAATTTCATCATTTGTCGCAACGGTGTCTAAATGGGCCGAAATTTGGCAGGTTGATTGGAAACAGCCTGAGAAATTGGACTCAGGGCACAAACCTGGGATCACGGGATTTTAGCCTAATTCCTTCGTTTAGGCCTCCGAAAAATTAATTTCTGTATTAATTATGTCAGATTGAATATGTGTTGGACAGAAAATTAACGAAGAAAGCCGCACCCGGGACAATTTCGTCATTTGTCGCTACACTGTCGGAATGGGCCGAAATTTGGCAGGTTGATTGGAAACAGCCCGAGAAATTGGACTCAGGGCACAGACCTAGGATCACGGGATTTTAGCCTGACTCCTTCGTTTAGGCCTCCGAATAATTAATTTCTGTATTAATTATGTCAGGTTGAAGATGTGTTGGACAGAAAATTAACGAAGAAAAGCCGCACCAGGGGCAATTTTGTCATTTGTCGCGACACTGTCGGAATGGACTGAAATTTGGCAGGTTGTTGGAAAAGGCCCGAGAAATTGGAGTAGGGGAACAGACCCGGGATCACGGGATTTTAGTCAAATTCCTTTGTTTAGGCCTCCGACTAATTAATTTCCGTATTAATTATGTCTGGTTGAAGAAGTGTTGGACCGAAAATTAACATAGAAAAATCGCACTAAGGGCATTTTCATCATTTGTCGCGACGGTGTCTAAATGGGCAGAAATTTGGCAGGTTGATTGGAAACGGCCCGAGAAATTGGACTCGGTGCACAGAACCGGGATCACGGGATTTTATCCAAATTCCTTCGTTTAGGCCTCTGAATAATTAATTTCCGTATTAAATATGTCAGGGTGACGATGTGTTGGACAGAAAATTATCAACGCAAAACCGCACTAGGGGCATTTTTGTCATTTGTCACGACGATGGCAGAATGGGCCGAAATTTGGCAGGTTGATTGGAAACGGCCCCAGAAATTGGAGTCGAGGCACAGACCCGGGATCACAGGATTTTATCCAAATTCCTTCGTTTAGGACTCCAAATAATTAATTTCTGTATTAATTATGTCAGGTTGAAGAATTGTTGGATAGAAAATTAACAACGCAAAATCGCACTTGAGGCAATTTCGTCTTTTGTCGTGATGGTGTCGGAATGGGTCGAAATTTGGCAGGTTGATTGGAAAGGGCTTGAGAAATTAGACTCGGGCCACAAACTCGGGATCACGGCACTTTAGCCAAATTCCTTCGTTTAGGCCTCCGAATAATTAATTTACGTATCAATTATGTCAGCTTGAAGAGGTGCTGGACAGAAAATTAACAAAGAAAAATTGTACTAGGGGTAATTTCGTCATTCGTTATGACGGTGTCGGATTCGGCCGAAATTTGGCAAGTTGATTGGAAACGGCCCGAGAAATTGGACTCGGGGTGCATTTTCGGGATCATGGCATTTTAGCCAAATTCCTTCATTTAGGCCTCCGAATAATTAATTTCCTCATTAATTATGTCCGGTTGAAGAAGTGTTGGATAGAAAATTAAAAAAGAAAAACTGCACCAAGGGCAATTTCTTCATTTGTCGCGACGGTGTCAGAATGGGCCGAAATTTGGCAGGTTCATTGGAAATGGCCCGAGAAATTGGACTCGGGGCACAGACTCGAGATCACTGGATTTTAGCCAAATTCCTTCGTTTAGGCCTCCGAATAATTAATTTTCGTATTAATTATGTCAGGTTGAAGATGTGTTGGACAGAAAATTAACAAACAAAAGCCTCACCAGGGGCAATTTCGTCATTTGTCGCGACGGTGTCGGAATGGGCCGAAACTTGGCAAGTTGATTGGAAATGGCCCAAGAAATTGGAGTCGTGGAACAAACCGGGGATCACGGGATTTTAGCCAAATTCCTTTGTTTAGGCCTTCGAATAATTAATTTCCGTATTAATTATGTCCGGTTGAAGAAGTGTGGGACAGAAAATTAACAACGCAAAACCGCTCCAGGGGCAATTTCGTCATTTGTCGCGACTGTGTTGGAATTGGCCAAAATTTGGCAGGTTGATTTGAAACGGCCCCAGAAATTGGACTCGGGGCGGAGACCCGATATCACAGGATTTTAGCCAAATTTCTTCGTTTAGGCTCTGAATAATTAATTTCCGTATTAATTATGTCAGGTTGAAGTTGTATTGGACAGAAAATAAATAAAGAAAAATCGCACCAGGGGCAATTTCGTCGTTTGTAGTGACAGTGTCAGAATGGGCCGAAATTTGGCAAGTTGATTGGAAACGGCACGAGAAATTGGACTCAGGGCACAGACCCGAGATCACGGGATTTATGCCAAATTCCTTCGTTTAGGCTTCCAAATAATTAATTTTCGTATTAATTATGTCAGGTTGAAGATGTGTTGGACAGAAAATTAACAACGCAAAAATGCACCAGGGGCAATTTCGTCATTTGTCGCGACGGTGTCGGAATGGGCCGAAAATTGGCAAGTTGATTGGAAACGGCCCGAGAAATTGGACTCGGGGCACAGACCCGGGATCACGAGATTTTAGCCAAATTCCTTCATTTAGGCCTCCGAATAATTAATTTTCGTATTAATTATGTCAGGTTGAAGTTGTATTGGACAGAAAATAAATAAAGAAAAATCGCACCAGGGGCAATTTCGTCGTTTGTAGTGACAGTGTCAGAATGGGCCGAAATTTGGCAAGTTGATTGGAAACGGCCCGAGAAATTGGACTCGGGGCACAGACCCGGGATCACGAGATTTTAGCCAAATTCCTTCATTTAGGCCTCCGAATAATTAATTTTCGTATTAATTATGTCAGGTTGAAGTTGTATTGGACAGAAAATAAATAAAGAAAAATCGCACCAGGGGCAATTTCGTCGTTTGTAGTGACAGTGTCAGAATGGGCCGAAATTTGGCAAGTTGATTGGAAACGGCCCGAGAAATTGGACTCGGGGCACAGACCCGGGATCACGAGATTTTAGCCAAATTCCTTCATTTAGGCCTCCGAATAATTAATTTTCGTATTAATTATGTTAGGTTGAAAAGGTGTTGGACAGAAAATTAACAAAGAAAAGCCACACGAGGGGCAATTTCGTCATTTGTCGTGACGGTGTCGAAATGGGCCGAAATTTGGCAGGTTGATTGGAAACGGCCCGAGAAATTGGACTCGTGGCACAGACCCGGGATCACGGGATTTTAGCTGAATTTCTTCATTTAGGCCTCCGAATAATTAATTTCCGTATTAATTATGTCTGGTCGAAGATGTGTTGGATAGAAAATTAACAATGAAAAACCGCACGAGGGGCAATTTCGTCATTTGTCGCGACGGTGTCGGAATGGGCCGAAAATTGGCAAGTTGATTGGAAACGGCCCGAGAAATTGGACTCGGCACACAGACCCGGGATCATAGGATTTTAGCCAAATTCCTTCATTTAGGCCTCCGAATAATTAATTTTTGCATTAATTATGTCAGGTTGAAGATGTGTTGGACAGAAAATAAACAAAGAAAAGCCGCACCAGGGGCAATTTCGTCATTTGTCGCGACGGTGTTGGAATGGGCCGAAATTTGGCAGGTTGGTTGGAAGCGGCCCAAGAAATTGGACTCGGGGCAAAGACACGGGATCACGGGATTTTAGTCAATTTCCTTCGTTAAGGCCTCCGAATAATTAATTTCCATATTAATTATGTTAGGTTAAAGATGTGTTGGACTGAAAATTAACAAAGAAAAGCCACACCATGGGCAATTTCGTCATTTGTCGCGACGATGTCGGAATGGGCCGAAATTTGGCTGGTTGATTGGAAACGCCCCGAGAAATTGGGCTTGGGGCACATACCCGAGATCACAGGATCTTAGCCAAATTCCTTCGTTTAGGCCTATGAATAATTAATTTTCGTATTGTTTATGTCAGGATTAATAAATGCTGGACAGAAAATTAAAAAAGAAAAACTGCACCAGGGGTAATTTCGTAATTTGTCGCGACGGTGTTGGAATGGGCCGAAATTTGGCAGGTCAATTGAAACGACTCGAGAAATTGGACTCAGGGCATAGGCCCAAGATCACGGGGTTTTAGCCAAATTCCTTCTTTTAGGCGTCCGAATAACTAATTTTCGTATTAATTATGTCAGGTTGAAAAAGTGTTGGACAAAAAATTAACAAAGAAAAACCGTACCAGGGGCAATTTTGTCATTTGTCGTGACGGTGTTGGAATGGGCCGAAATTTGGCAGGTTGATTGGAAACGGCCCTAAAAATTGGAGTCGGGGCACAGAACCGGGATCATGGGATTTTAGCCAAATTCCTTCGTTTAGGCCTCAGAATAATTAATTTCCATATTAATTATGTCGGTTAAAGACGTGTCGAAAAGAAAATTAACAAAGAAAATCCGCACCAGGGGCAATTTCGTCATTTGTCTAGACGATGTCGGAATGGGCCGAAATTTGGCGGGTTGATTGGAAACGGCCTGAGAAATTGGAGTCAGGGCACAAACCCGGGATCACGGGATTTTAGCCAAATTCCTTCGTTTAGGCCGTCGAATGATTAATTTTGGTATTAATTATGTCAGGTTGAAGATGTGTTGGATAGAAAATTAACAACGCAAAATCACACTAGGGGCAATTTCGACATTTGTCGCGGCGGTGTAGAAATGGCCAAAATTTGGCAGGTTGATTGGAAACGGCCCCAGAAATTGGAGTCGGGACATAGTCCCGGGATCACGGGATTTTAGCCAGATTACTTCGTCTAGGCCTCCGAATAATTAATTTTCGTAATAATTATGTCAGGTTGAAGAAGTGTTGGACTGAAAATTAAAAAAGAAAAACCGCACCAGGTGCAATTTCGTCATTTGTCGCGACGATTTCAGAATGGGTCGAAACTTGGCAGATTGATTTGAAATGGCCCGAGAAATTGGACTCGGGGCACAGACCCGGAATTACGGGATTTTAGCCAAATTCCTTCGTTTAGGCAATCGAATAATTAATTTTCGTATTAATTATGTCAGGTTGAAAATGTGTTGGATAGAAAATTAACAACGTAAAACCGCGCCAGGGGCAATTTTGTCATTTATCGCGACGGTGTCGGAATGGGCCGAAATTTGGCAGGTTGATTGGAAATGGCCCTAGAAATTGGAGTCGGGACATAGACCTGGGATCACCGGATTTTAGCCAAATTCCTTCGTTTAGGCCTCCGAATAATTAATTTCCGTATTAATTATGTCAGGTTGAAGATGTGTTGGATAGAAAATTAACAACGCAAAAACGCACCAGGGACAATTTCGTCATTTGTTGCAACGGTGTCGGAATGGGCCAAAATTTGGCAGGTTGATTGGAAATGGCCCCAGAAATTGGAGTCGTGGCACAGACCCGGGATGACGAGAATTTAGCCAAATTCCTTCGTTTAAGCCTCCGAATAATTAATTTCCATATTAATTATGTTAGGTTGAAGATGCGTTGGACAAAAAATTAACAAAGAAAAGCCGCACTAGGGGCAATTTTTTTTCATTTGTCGCAATGATGTCGGAATGGACCGAAATTTGGCAGGTTTATTTGAAACGGCCCGAGAAATTGGAGTCGGGGCCCAAACCCGGGATCACGGGATTTTAGCGAAATTCCTTCGTTTAGGCCTCCAAATAATTAATTTCCGTATTAATTATGTCAGGTTGAAGTTATGTTGGATAGAAAATTAACAAACAAATGTCGCACCAGGGGAAATTTCGTCATTTGTCGCGACGGTGTTGGAATGGGTAGAAATTTGGCAGGTTGATTGGAAACGGCCCTAGAAATCGGAGTCGGGGCCCAGACCCAGGATCACGGAATTTTAGCCAAATTCTTTCGTTTAGGCCTCCGAATAATTAATTTCCGTATTAATTATGTCAGGTTGAAGAGGTGTTGGATATAAAATTAACAAAGAAAAACCGTATCCGGGGCAATTTCGACATTTGTCACGAGGTGTCGAAATGGGCCGAAATTTGGGAGGTTGATTGGAAACGGCCCGAAAAATTGGGCTCAGGGCACAGACCCGGGATCGCAGGATTTTAACCAAATTCCTTCGTTTAGGCCTCCAAATAATTAATATCTGCATTAATTATGTCAGGTTCAAGATGTGTTGGATTGAAAATTAACAAAGAAAAGCCGTACCATGGACAATTTCATCATTTGTTGAGACAGTGTCGGAATGGGCCGAAATTTAGCAATTTGATTGGAAACGGTACCAAAAATTGGAGTCGTGGCACAGACCTAGGATCACGGGATTTTAGCCAAATTCCTTCGTTTAGGCCTCCGAATAATTAATTTTCGTATTAATTATGTCAGACTGAAGAAGCGTTGGACAAAAAATTACAAAAGAAGAACCGCACCAAGGGCAATTTTGTCATCTGTCGCGACGGTGTCGAAATGGGCCGAAATTTGATAGGTTGATCGGAAACGGCCCCAAAAATTGGACACGAGGCACAGACCCTGGATCACGGGATTTTATCCAAATTCCTTCGTTTAGGCCTCTGAATAATTAATTTTCGTTTTAATTATGTCAGGTTGAAGATGTGTTGGACAGAAAATTATCAATGCAAAATCGCACCAGGCAAAATTTTGTCATTTGTCGCGATGGTGTCGGAATGGGCTGAAATTTGAAAAGTTGATTGAAAACGGCCCTAGAAATTGGACTTGGGACACAAGCCCGAGATTACGGGATTTTAGCCAAATTCCTTCCTTTAGGCCTCCGAATAATTAATTTCGTATTAATTATGTCAGGTTGAAGATGTGTTGGACAGAAAATTATCAATGCAAAATCGCACCAGGGAAAATTTTGTCATTTGTCGCGATGGTGTCGGAATGGGCTGAAATTTGAAAAGTTGATTGAAAACGGCCGTAGAAATTGGACTTGGGACACAAGCCCGAGATTACGGGATTTTAGCCAAATTCCTTCGTTTAGGCCTCCAGATAATTAATTTTTGTATTAATTATGTCAAGTTGAAGATGTCTTGGGTAGAATATTAACAAAGAAAAACCGCACCAGGGGCAATTTCATCATTTGTTGGGACAGTGTCGGAATGGGCCGAAATTTGGCAAGTTGATTGGAAATGGCCCGAGAAACTGGACTCGAGACAT
Organism: Olea europaea var. sylvestris; assembly: GCF_002742605.1. Lineage (NCBI taxonomy): Eukaryota > Viridiplantae > Streptophyta > Magnoliopsida > Lamiales > Oleaceae > Olea > Olea europaea. The sequence goes on from NW_019267600.1 coordinate 66,192, forward strand.
AGACCCGGGATCATGGGATTTTAGCCAAATTCCTTCGTTTAGGCCTCCAAATAATTAATTTCCGCATTAATTATGTCAGGTTGAATAAGTGTTAGACAGAAAATTAAAAAAGAAAAATCGCACTAGGGACAATTTCATCATTTGTCGCGACGGTGTCGGAATGGGCCGAAATTTGGCAGGTTGATTGTAAACGGGCTGAGAAATTGGACTCGGGGCACAAACCCGAGATCACGGGATTTTAGCCAAATTCCTTCGTTTAGGCCTCCGAATAATTAATTTTCATATTAATTATGTAAGGTTGAAGATGTGTTGGACAGAAAATTAACAAAGAAAAGCCGCACTTGGGGTAATTTCGTCATTTGTTGGGACGGTGTCGGAATGGGCCGAATTTTGGCAGGTTGATTGGAAACGACCCGAGAAATTGGACTCGGGACACAAACCCGGGATCACGGGATTTTAGTTAAATTCCTCCATTTAGGCCTCCGAATAATTAATTTCCTTATTAATTATGTCAGATTGAAGAGGTGTTGGACAGAAAATTAACGAAGAAAAACTGCACCAGGGGCAATTTCATCATTTGTCGCGACGGTGTCGGATTGGGCCAAAATTTGGCAAGTTGATTGGAAACGGCCCTAGAAATAGGACTCGGGGCATAGACCTGGGATCATGGGAATTTAGTGAAATTCCTTCGTTTAGGCCTCTGAATAATTAATTTCCGTATTAATTAAGTCAGGTTGAAAAAGGGTTGGACCGAAAATTAAAAAAGAAAAACCGCGCTAAGGGCAATTTCGTCACTTGTCGCCACGGTGTCAGAATGTGCCGAAATTTGGCAGGTTGATTGGAAATGGCCCGAGAAATTGGACTCGGGACACAAACCCGAGATCACGGGATTTTAGTTAAATTCCTCCATTTAGGCCTCCGAATAATTAATTTCCTTATTAATTATGTCAGGTTGAAGAGGTGTTGTACAGAAAATTAACGAAGAAAAACTGCACCAGGGGCAATTTCATCATTTGTCGCGACGGTGTCGGATTGGGCCAAAATTTGGCAAGTTGATTGGAAACGGCCCTAGAAATAGGACTCGGGGCATAGACCTGGGATCATGGGAATTTAGCGAAATTCCTTCGTTTAGGCCTCTGAATAATTAATTTCCGTATTAATTAAGTCAGGTTGAAAAAGTGTTGGACCGAAAATTAAAAAAGAAAAACCGCGCTAAGGGCAATTTCGTCACTTGTCGCCACGGTGTCAGAATGTGCCGAAATTTGGCAGGTTGATTGGAAATGGCCCGAGAAATTGGACTTGGGGCAAAGACCAGGGATCACTGGATTTTTGCAAAATTCCTTCGTTTTGCCCTCCGAATAATTAATTTTCGTAATAATTATGTCAGGTTGAAGATGTGTTGGACAGAAAATTAACAAAGAAAAGCGGCACCAGGGGCAATTTCGTCATTTGTCGCGACGGTGTCGGAATGGGCCGAAATTTGGCAGGTTGATTGGGAACGTCCCAAGAAATTGAAGTCGGGGCACAGACCCAGGATCACGGGATTTTAGCCAAATTTCTTCGTTTAGGCCTCCGAATAATTAATTTCCGTATGATTTATGTCAGGTTGAAGAAGTGTTGGACAGAAAATTAAAAAAGACAAATCGCACCAGGGGCAATTTCGTCATTTGTCGCGACGGTGTCGAAATGGCCGAAATTTGGCAAGTGGATTGGAAACGGCACCAGAAAATGGAGTCGGGGTACAGACCCGGGATCATGAGATTTTAGCCAAATTCCTTCGTTTAGGCCTCCGAATAATTAATTTTCGTATTAATTATGTCAGG
>NW_019267600.1:71578-78987 GCF_002742605.1 Olea europaea var. sylvestris
AATTAACAACGCAAAACCGCACCACGGGCAATTTCATCATTTATCGCGACAGTGTCGGAATGGGCCGAAATTTGGCAGGTTGATTGGAAACGGCCCGAGAAATTGGACTCGAGGCGCAGACCCGGGATTACGGGATTTTAGCCAAATTCCTTCGGTTAGGCCTCTGAATAATTAATTTTTCGTATTAATTATGTCAGGTTGAAGATGTGTTGGACAGAAAATTAAGAACTCAAAACCGCAGAAGAGGCAATTTTGTCATTTGTTGCGACGGTGTTGGAATGGGCCGAAATTTGGTTGGTTGATTGGAAACGGCCCCAGAAATTTGAGTCAGGGCACAGAACCGGGATCACTGGATTTTAGCCAAATTCCTTCGTTCAGGCCTCAGAATAATTAATTTCCGTATTAATTATGTCTGGTTAAAGACGTGTTGGAAAGAAAATTAACAAAGAAAAGCCGCACCAAAAGCAATTTCGTCATTTGTTGGGACGGTGTCGGAATGGGCCGAAATTTGTTAGGTTGATTGGAAACGGCCTGAGAAATTGGAGTCGGGCCACAGACCTGGGATCACGAGATTTTAGCTAAATTTCTTCGTTTAGGCCGTCGAATAATTAATTTTCATATTAGTTATGTCAGGTTGAAGATGTGTTGGACAGAAAATTAACAACGCAAAACCGCACCAGGGGCAATTTCGTCATTTTTCGCGACGTTGTCAAAATGGGCCGAAATTTGGCAGGTTGGTTGGAAACGGTCCCAAAAATTGGAGTCGAGGCACAGACCCGGGATCATGGTATTTTAGCCAAATTCCTTCGTTTAGGCTCCCGAATAATTAATTTCTGTATTAGTTAAGTCCAATTGAAGATGTCTAGGACAGAAAATTAACAAAGAAAAATCGCACCTAGGGCAATTTGGTTATTTGTCGCGATGATGTCGGAATAGGCCGAAATTTGGCAAGTTGATTGGAAACGGGCTGAGAAATTGGACTCGGGGCATATACCCGGGATCATGGGATTTTAGCCAAATTCCTTCGTTTAGGCCTCTGAATAATTAATTTCCACATTAATTATGTCAGGTTGAATAAGCGTTTGACAGAAAATTAAAAAGAAAAACCGTACCAGGGGTAATTTCATCATTTGTCGCGACGGTGTCGAAATGGGCCAAAGTTTGACAGGTTTTTTGCAAACGGCCCGAGAAATTGGACTCGGGGCACAAACCCGAGATCACGGGATGTTAGCCAAATTCTTTCGTTTAGGCCTTCGAATAATTAATGTCCGTATTAGTTATGTCCGGTGGAAGATGTGTTGGCAGAAAATTAACAAAGAAAGGCCGCAACATGGGCAATTTTGTCATTTGTCGCGACGGTGTCGGAATGGGCTGAAATTTGGCAAGTTGATTGGAAACGACCCGAGAATTGGAGTCGGGCCACAAACCCGGGATCACGGGATTTTATTTAAATTCCTTCGTCTAGGCCTCCAAATAATTAATTTCCTTATTAATTATGTCAGGTTGAAGAGGTGTTGGACAGAAAATTAACGAAGAAAAACAGCACCAGGGGCAATTTCATCATTTGTCGCGAAGGTGTCAGATTGGACCGAAATTTGGCAAGTTGATTGGAAACGGCCAGAGAAATCGGACTCGGGGCATAGACCCGAGATCACGGGAATTTAGCGAAATTCCTTCGTTTAGGCCTCCGAATAATTAATTTCCGCATTAATTAAGTCAGGTTGAAGAAGTGTTGGACAAAAAATTAAAAAAGAAAATCGCGCCAGGGGTAATTTTGTCATTTGTCGCGACAGTGTCAGAATGGGCCGAAATTTGGCAGGTTGATTGGAAATGGCCCGAGAAATTGGACTCGGGGTATAGACCAGGGATCACTGGATTTTGCCAAATTCCTTCGTTTTGCACTCCGAATAATTAATTTCCGTATTAATTATGTCAGGTTGAAGATGCGTTGGACAGAAAATTAACAAAGAAAAGCCGCACCAGGGGTAATTTCGTCATTTGTCGCGACGGTGTAGGAATGGGCCGAAATTTGGCAGGCTGATTGGAAACGGCCTGAGAAATTGGAGTCGGGGCACAGACCCTGGATCACGGGATTTAAGTCAAATTCCTTCGTTTAGCCTTCCGAATAATTAATTTCCGTATTAATTATGTCAGGTTGAAGAAGTGTTGGACAGAAAATTAGCATAGAAAAATCGCACCAGGGGCAATTTCGTCATTTGTCGCGACGGTGTCGGAATGGGCCGAAATTTGGCAGGTTCAGTGGAAACAGTACCAGAAATTGGAGTCGGGGCACAGATTTGGGATCACGAGATTTTAGCCAAATTCCTTCGTTTAGGCCTCCGAATAATTAATTTTCGTATTAATTATATCAGGTTGAAGAAGTGTTGGACAGAAAATTAACAACGCTAAACCGTACTAGGGGCAATTTTGTCATTTGTCGCGACGGTGTCGAAATTTGCCGAAATTTGGCCGGTTGATTGGAAACGGCCCGAGAAATTTGAGTCGGGGCATAGACCCGGGATCACGGGATTTTAGCTAAATTCCTTCGTTTTGGCCGCCGAATAATTAATTTTCGTATTAATTAAGTCAGGTTGAAGATGTGTTGGACAGAAAATTAACAACACAAAACCGCACCGGGGGCAATTTCATCATTTGTCGCGACGGTGTCGAAATGGACCGAAATTTGGCAGGTTGATTGGAAACAGCCCCAAAAATTGGAGTCGGGGAACATACTCGGGATCAAAGGATTTTAGCCAAATTCCTTCGTTTTGACCTCCGAATAAATAATTTCCATATTAATTATGCCAGGTTGAAGAAGTATTCGACTGAAAATTAAAAAAGAAAAATCGCACTAGGGGTAATTTCATCATTTGTCGTGACAGCGTCGGAGTGGGCCGAAATTTGGTAGGTTGATTGGAAACGGCCCGAGAAATTTGACTCTAGGCACAGGCACGGGATCACGAGTTCTTAGCCAAATTCCTTCGTTTAGGCCTTCGAATAATTAATTTTCGTATTAATTATGTCAGGTTGAAGATGTGTTGGACAGAAAATTAACAACGCAAAACTGCACCAGGGGTAATTTCGTCATTTGTCGCGACGGTGTCGAAATGGGCCGAAATTTGGCAGGTTGATTGGAAACGGCCCCAAAAATTGGAGTCGGGGCACAAACCCGGGATCACAGGATTTAAGCCAAATTCCTTCGTTTTGGCCTCCGAATAAATAATTTCCGTATTAATTATGTCAGGTTGAAGAAGTGTTGGACAGAAAATTAAAAAGAAAAACCGCAGAAGAGGCAATTTTGTCATTTGTGGCGACGGTGTCGGAATGGCCCAAAATTTGGCATGTTGATTCCAAACGGCCCCAGAAATTTGAGTTAGGGCACAGAACCGGGATCATAGGATTTTAGCCAAATTCCTTCGTTTAGGCCTCGGAATAATTAATTTCCGTATTAATTATGTCAGGTTAAAGACGTGTTGGAAGGAAAATTAACAAAGAAAAACTGCACCAGGGGCAATTTTGTCATTTCTCGCGACGGTGTCGGAATGGCCCAAAATTTGGCATGTTGATTCCAAACGGCCCCAGAAATTTGAGTTAGGGCACAGAACCGGGATCATAGGATTTTAGCCAAATTCCTTCGTTTAGGCCTCAAAATAATTAATTTTCGTATTAATTATGTCCGGTTAAAGACGTGTTGGAAAGAAAATTAACAAAGAAAAACTGCACCAGGGGCAATTTTGTCATTTCTCGCGACGGTGTCGGAATGGGCCGAAATTTGGCAGATGTATTGGAAACGGCCCCAAGAATTGGACTTGAGGCATAGACCCGGGATCATGGGATTTTAGCCAAATTCCTTCGTTTAGGCCTCAAAATAATTAATTTTCGTATTAATTATGTCCGGTTAAAGACGTGTTGGAAATAAAATTAACAAAGAAAAGCCGCACTAGGGGCAATTTCTTCATTTGTCGCAACGTTGTCGGAATGGGCCGAAATTCGACAGGTTGTTTCCAAACGGCCCGAGAAATTGGACTCGGGGCACAAACCCGTGATCACGGAATTTTAGCCAAATTCCTTCATTTAGGCCCCCGAATAATTAATTTTCGTATTAATTATTCTGGTTGAAGATGTGTTGAACAGAAAATTAACAAAGAAAAGCCGCACCTGGGGCAATTTCGCCATTTGTTGCGGCGGTGTCAGAATGGGCCGAAATTTAGCAGGTTGATTGGAAACGGCCCGAGAAATTGGACTCGGGGCACAAACCCGTGATCACGGAATTTTAGCCAAATTCCTTCGTTTAGGCCTTCGAATAATTAATTTTCGTATTAATTATGTTAGGTTGAAGATGTGTTGGACAGAAAATTAACAACGTAGAACTGCACCAGGGGCAATTTCGTCATTTGTCACGACGGTGATGAAATGGGCCGAAATTTGGCAGGTTGATTGGAAACGGCCCCATAAATTGGATTCGGGGCACAAACCCGGGATCACGGGATTTAAGCCAAATTCCTTCGTTTTGGCCTCCGAATAAATAATTTTCGTATTAATTATGTCAGGTTGAAGAAGTGTTGGATAGAAAATTAAAAAAGAAAAACCGCAGAAGAGGCAATTTTGTCATTTGTGGCGACGGTGTCGGAATGGCCCAAAATTTGGCATGTTGATTGCAAACGGCCCCAGAAATTTGAGTCAGGGCACAGAATCGGGATCATAGGATTTTAGCCAAATTCCTCGTTTAGGCCTCAGAATAATTAATTTCCGTATTAATTATGTCAGGTTAAAGACGTGTTGGAAAGAAAATTAACAAAGAAAAACTGCACCAAGGGCAATTTTGTCATTTCTCGCGACGGTGTCGGAATGGGCCGAAATTTGGTAGATGTATTGGAAACGACCCCAAGAATTGGACTTGAGGCATAGACCCAGGATCACGGGATTTTAGCCAAATTCCTTCATTTGGGCCTCAAAATAATTAATTTTCATATTAATTATGTCCGGTTAAAGACGTGTTGGACAGAAAAATAACAAAGAAAAGCCCCAGGGGCAATTTCGTCATTTGTCGCAACGGTGTCGAATGGGCCGAAATTCGACAGGTTGTTTACAAACGGCCAGAGAAATTGGACTCGGGGCACAAACCCGTGATCACCGAATTTTAGCCAAATTCCTTCATTTAAGCCCCCGAATAATTAATTTTCATATTAATTATGTCTGGTTGAAGATGTGTTGAACAGAAAATAAACAAAGAAAAGCCGCACCTGGGGTAATATCGCCATTTGTTGCGGCGGTGTCGGTATGGGCCGAAATTTAGCAGGTTGATTGGAAACGGCCCGAGAAATTGGACTCGGGGCACAGACCCGGGATTACGGGATTTTAGCCAAATTCCTTCGTTTAGGCCTCCAAATAATTAATTTCCACATTAATTATGTCAGGTTGAAGATATGTTGGACAGAAAATAAACAAAGAAAAGCCGCACGAAGGGCAATTTCGTCATTTGTCGCGATGGTGTCGAAATGGGCCGAAATTTAGCAGTTTGATTGGAAACGGCCCCAGAAATTGGAGTCAGGGCACAGACCCGGGATCACGGGATTTTTGTCTAATTCTTGGTTTAGGCCTCCAAATAATTAATTTCTGTATAATTATGTCAAGTTGAAGAAGTGTTGGACAGAAAATTAAAAAAGAAGAACCACACTAGGGGCAATTTCGTCATTTGTTGCGACGGTGTCGGAATGGGACGAAATTTGGCAGGTTGATTGGAAACGGCCCGAGAAATTGTACTCGGGGCACAGACCCGGGATCACGGGATTTTTGCCAAATTCCTTCGTTAAGGCCTCCGAATAAATAATTTCCATATTAATTATGTTAGGTTGAAGATGTGTTGGACAGAAAATTAACAACGCAAAAACGCACCAAGGGCAATTTCGTCATTTGTTGGGACGGTGTCGGAATGGGCCGAAATTTGGCAGGTTGATTGGAAATGGCCCGAGAAATTGGAGCCGGGGCACAAACCCAGGATCATAGGATTTTAGCCAAATTCCTTCGTTAAGGCTGTCGAATAATTAATTTTCTTGTTAATTATGTCCGGTTGGAGATGCGTTGGACAGAAAATTAACAACGTATAACCGAACCAGGGGCAATTTCGTCATTTGTCGCGACGTTGTCGAGATGGGCCGAAATTTGGCAGGTTGATTGGAAATGGTCCAAAAAATTGGAGTCGAGGCACAGACCCGGGATCATGGGACTTTGGCCAAATTCCTTCGTTTTGGCCTCCGAATAAATAATTTCCGCATTAATTATGTCAGGTTGAAGAGGTGTTGTACTGAAAATTAAAAAAGAAAAACTGCACCGGGGGCAATTTCCTCATTTGTCGCGACAGAGTCAGAATGGGCCGAAATTTGGCAGGTTGATTGGAAACGACCCCAGAAATTGGAGTCGGGATACAAACCCGAGATCACGGGATTTTAGCCAAATTCCTTCCTTTAGGCCTTTCGTATTAATTATGTCAGGTTGAAGATGAGTTGGACAGAAAATTAACAAAGAAAAGCAGCACCTGGGGCAATTTCGTCATTTGTCGCGTTGGTGTCGGAATGAGCCAAAATTTTACAGGTTGATTGGAAACAGCCCCGGAAATTGGAGTCGGGGCACAGACCCGAGATCACGGGATTTTATCCAAATTCCTTCGTTTAGGCCTCAAAATAATTAATTTTTGTATTAATTATGTCAAGTTGAAGATGTCTTGGGCAGAAAATTAACAAACAAAAACCGCACCAGGGGCAATTTCATCATTTGTCGCGACGCTGTCGGAAAGGGTCGAAATTTGGCAAGTTGATTGGAAACGGTCCGAGAAACTGGACTCGAGGCATAGACCCGGGATCATGGGATTTTAGCCAAATTCCTTCGTTTAGGCCTCCGAATAATTAATTTCCGCATTAATTATGTCAGGTTGAATAAGTGTTCGACAGAAAATTAAAAAAGAAAAACCGCACCAGGGACAATTTCATCATTTGTCGCAACGGTGTCGGAATGGGCCGAAATTTGGCAGGTTGATCGCAAACGGGCTGAGAAATTGGACTCAGGGCACAAACCCGAGATCACGGGATTTTAGCCAAATTCCTTCGTTTAGGCCTCCGAATAATTAATTTTCGTATTAATTATGTAAGGTTGAAGATGTGTTGGACAGAAAATTAACAAAGAAAAGCCGCACTTGGGGCTATTTCGTCATTTGTTGTGACGGTGTCGGAATGGGCCGAAATTTGGCAGGTTGATTGGAAACGACCCGAGAAATTGGACTCGGGACACAAACCCGGGATCATGGGATTTTAGTTAAATTCCTCCATTTAGACCTCCGAATAATTAATTTTCTTGTTAATTATGTCAGGTTGAAGAGGTGTTGGACATAAAATTAACAAAGAAAAACCGCACCA
>NW_019267600.1:79356-87493 GCF_002742605.1 Olea europaea var. sylvestris
GTCAGGTTGAAGAAGTGTTGGACAGAAAATTAAAAAAGAAGAACCACACCAGGGGCAATTTCGTCATTTGTTGCGACGGTGTCGGAATGGGACGAAATTTGGCAGGTTGATTGGAAACGGCCCGAGAAATTGTACTCGGGGCACAGACCCGGGATCACGGGATTTTTGCCAAATTCCTTCGTTAAGGCCTCCGAATAAATAATTTCCATATTAATTATGTTAGGTTGAAGATGTGTTGGACAGAAAATTAACAACGCAAAAACGCACCAAGGGCAATTTCGTCATTTGTTGGGACGGTGTCGGAATGGGCCGAAATTTGGCAGGTTGATTGGAAATGGCCCGAGAAATTGGAGCCGGGGCACAAACCCAGGATCATAGGATTTTAGCCAAATTCCTTCGTTAAGGCTGTTGAATAATTAATTTTCTTGTTAATTATGTCCGGTTGGAGATGCGTTGGACAGAAAATTAACGACGTAAAACCGAACCAGGGGCAATTCCGTCATTTGTCGCGACGTTGTCGAGATGGGCCGAAATTTGGCAGGTTGATTGGAAATGGTCCAAAAAATTGGAGTCGAGGCACAGACCCGGGGTCATGGGACTTTGGCCAAATTCCTTCGTTTTGGCCTCCGAATAAATAATTTCCGCATTAATTATGTCAGGTTGAAGAGGTGTTGTACTGAAAATTAAAAAAGAAAAACTGCACCGGGGGCAATTTCCTCATTTGTCGCGACAGAGTCGGAATGGGCCGAAATTTGCCAGGTTGATTGGAAACGACCCCAGAAATTGGAGTCGGGATACAAACCCGAGATCACGGGATTTTAACCAAATTCCTTCCTTTAGGCCTCCGAATAATTAATTTCGTATTAATTATGTCAGGTTGAAGATGAGTTGGACAGAAAATTAACAAAGAAAAGCAGCACCAGGGGCAATTTCATCATTTGTCGCGTTGGTGTCGGAATGAGCCAAAATTTGACAGGTTGATTGGAAACAGCCCCGAAAATTGGAGTCGGGGCACAGACCCGAGATCACAGGATTTTATCCAAATTCCTTCGTTTAGGCCTCCAAATAATTAATTTCTGTATTAATTATGTCAAGTTGAAGATGTCTTGGGCAGAAAATTAACAAACAAAAACCGCACCAGGGGCAATTTCATCATTCGTCGCGACGCTGTCGGAATGGGCCGAAATTTGGCAAGTTGATTGGAAACGGTCCAAGAAACTGGACTCGAGGCATAGACCCGGGATCATGGGATTTTAGCCAAATTCCTTCGTTTAGGCCTCCGAATAATTAATTTCCGCATTAATTATGTCAGGTTGAATAAGAGTTCGACAGAAAATTAAAAAAAAAAAACCGCACCAGGGACAATTTCATCATTTGTCGCGACGGTGTCGGAATGGGCCGAAATTTGGCAGGTTGATCGTAAACGGGCTGAGAAATTGGACTCAGGGCACAAACCCGAGATCACGGGATTTTAGCCAAATTCCTTCGTTTAGGCCTCCGAATAATTAATTTTCGTATTAATTATGTAAGGTTGAAGATGTGTTGGACAGAAAATTAACAAAGAAAAGCCGCACTTGGGGCTATTTCGTCATTTGTTGTGACGGTGTCGGAATGGGCCGAAATTTGGCAGGTTGATTGGAAACGACCCGAGAAATTGGACTCGGGACACAAACCCGGGATCATGGGATTTTAGTTAAATTCCTCCATTTAGACCTCCGAATAATTAATTTCCTTATTAATTATGTCAGGTTGAAGAGGTGTTGGACATAAAATTAACAAAGAAAAACCGCACCACGGGCAATTTCATCATTTGTCGCGACGGTGTCGGATTGGGGCAAATTTGGCAAGTTGATTGGAAACGGCCCGAGAAATAGGACTCGGGGCATAGACCCGGGATCATGGGAATTTAGCGAAATTCCTTCGTTTAGGCCTCCAAATAATTAATTTCCGTATTAATTAAGTCAGGTTGAAAAAGTGTTGGACCGAAAATTAAAAAAGAAAAACTGCGCCAGGGATAATTTCGTCACTTGTCACCATGGTGTCAGAATGTGCCGAAATTTGGCAGGTTGATTGGAAATGGCCCGAGAAATTGGACTCGGGAAAAAGACCAGGGATCACTGGATTTTTGCAAAATTCCTTCGTTTTGCCCTCCGAATAATTAATTTTCGTAATAATTATGTCAGGTTGAAGATGCGTTGGACAGAAAATTAACAAAGAAAAGCCGCACCAGGGGCAATTTCGTCATTTGTCTTGAAGGTGTCGGAATGGGCCGAAATTTGGCAGGTTGATTGGGAACGGCCTAAGAAATTGGAGTCGGGTCACAGACCCAGGATCACAGTATTTCAGCCAAATTCCTTCGTCAATGCCTCCGAATAATTAATTTTCGTATTAATTATGTTAGGTTGAAGATGTGTTGGACTGAAAATTGACAAAGAAAAGCTGCACCATGGGCAATTTCATCATTTTTCGCGACGCTGTCGGAATGGGCAAAAATTTGGCGGGTTTATTGGAAACCGCCCGAGAAATTTGACTCGAGGCACAGACCCGGGATCATGGGATTTTAGCCAAATTCCTTCGTTTAGGCCTCCGAATAATTAATTTTCGTATTAATTATGTCAAGTTGAAGAAGTGTTGGACACAAAATTAAAAAAGAAAAATCGCACTAGGGGCAATTTCGTCATTTGTCGCAACGGTGTCGAAATGGGCCAAAATTTGGCAGGTGGATTGGAAACGGCACCAGAAATTGGAGTCGGGGTACAAACCCGGGATCATGAGATTTTAGCCAAAGTCCTTCGTTTAGGCCTCCGAATAATGAATTTCCGTATTAATTATGTCAGGTTGAAGAAGTGTTGGACAGAAAATTAACAACGCAAAACCGCACCACGGGCAATTTCATCATTTGTCGCGACAGTGTCGGAATGGGCCGAAATTTGGCAGGTTGATTGGAAACGGCCCGAGAAATTGGACTCGGGGCGCAGACCCGGGATCATGGGATTTTAGCCAAATTCCTTCGGTTAGGCCTCCGAATAATTAATTTTTCGTATTAATTATGTCAGGTTGAAGATGTGTTGGACAGAAAATTAACAACTTAAAAACGCAGAAGAGGCAATTTTCTCATTTGTCGCGACGGTGTCGGAATGGGCAGAAATTTGGTTGGTTGATTGGAAATGGCCCCAGAAATTTGAGTCAGGGCACAGAACCGGGATCACAGGATTTTAGCCAAATTCCTTCGTTCAGGCCTCAGAATAATTAATTTTCGTATTAATTATGTCAGGTTAAAGACGTGTTGGAAAGAAAATTAACAAAGAAAAGCCGCACCAAAAGCAATTTCGTCATTTGTTGGGACGGTGTCGGAATGGGCCGAAATTTGTTAGGTTGATTGGAAACTGCCTGAGAAATTGGGGTCGGGGCACAGACCAGGGATCACGGGATTTTAGCTAAATTTCTTCGTTTAGGCCACCGAATAATTAATTTTCATATTAGTTATGTCAGGTTGAAGATGTGTTGGACAGAAAATTAACAACGCAAAACCGCACCAGGGGCAATCTTCATTTTTCACGACGTTGTCAAAATGGGCTGGAATTTGGCAGGTTGGTTGGAAACGGTCCCAAAAATTTGAGTCGGGGTACAGACCCGGGATCACGGGATTTTAGCCAAATTCCTTCGTTTAGGCTCCCGAATAATTAATTTCTGTATTAGTTATGTCCAGTTGAAGATGTCTAGGACAGAAAATTAACAAAGAAAAACCGCACCTGGGGCAATTTCGTCATTTGTCACGATGATGTCGGAATGGGCCGAAATTTGACAAGTTGATTGGAAACGGGCTGAGAAATTGGACTCGGGGCATAGACCCGGGATCATGGGATTTTAGCCAAATTCCTTCGTTTAGGCCTCCGAATAATTAATTTCCACATTAATTATGTCAGGTTGAATAAGTGTTTGACAGAAAATTAAAAAGAAAAATTGTACCAGGGGCAATTTCATCATTTGTCGCGACGGTGTCGAAATGGGCCAAAGTTTGACAGGTTTTTTGCAAACGGCCCGAGAAATTGGACTCGGGGCAAACCCGAGATCACGGGATTTTAGCCAAATTCCTTCGTTTAGGCCTTCGAATAATTAATGTCCGTATTAATTATGTCCGGTGGAAGATGTGTTGGCAGAAAATTAACAAAGAAAGGCCGCAACAGGGGCAATTTTGTCATTTGTCGCGACGGTGTCGGAATGGGCTAAAATTTGGCAGGTTGATTGGAAACGACTCGAGAAATTGGACTCGGGCCACAAACCCGAGATCACGGGATTTTATGTAAATTCCTTCGTCTAGGCCTCCGAATAATTAATTTCCTTATTAATTATGTCAGGTTGAAGAGGTGTTGGACAGAAAATTAACAAAGATAAACCGTACCAGGGGCAATTTCGTCATTTGTCGCGAAGGTGTCGGATTGGAACGAAATTTGGCAAGTTGATTGGAAACGGCCCGAGAAATTGGACTCGGGGCATAGACCCGGGATCACGGGAATTTAGCGAAATTCCTTCATTTAGGCCTCCGAATAATTAATTTCCGCATTAATTAAGTTAGGTTGAAGAAGTGTTGGACAAAAAATTAAAAAAGAAAAATCGCGCCAGGGGTAATTTTTCATTTGTCGCGACAGTGTCAGAATGGGCCGAAATTTGGCAGGTTGATTGGAAATGGCCCGAGAAATTGGACTCGGGGTACAGACCAGGGATCACTGGATTTTTGTCAAATTCCTTCGTTTTGCACTCCGAATAATTAATTTTCGTATTAATTATGTCAAGTTGAAGATGCGTTGGACAGAAAATTAACAAAGAAAAGCCGCACCAGGGGCAATTTCGTCATTTGTCACGACGGTGTCGGAATGGGCCGAAATTTGGCAGGTTGATTGGAAACGGCCCGAGAAATTGGAGTCGGGGCACAAACCCTAGATCACGAGATTTAAGCCAAATTCCTTCGTTTAGGCTTCCGAATAATTAATTTCCGTATTAATTATGTCAGGTTGAAGAAGTGTTGGACAGAAAATTAGCATAGAAAAATCGCACCAGGGGCAATTTCGTCATTTGTCGCGACGGTGTCGGAATGGGCTGAAATTTGGCAGGTTCATTGGAAATGGCACCAGAAATTGGAGTCGGGGCACAGACCTAGGATCACGAGATTTTAGCCAAATTCCTTCGTTTAGGCCTCCGAATAATTAATTTTCGTATTAATTATGTCAGATTGAAGAAGTGTTGGACAGAAAATTAACAACGTCAAACCGTACTAGGGGCAAATTTGTCATTTGTCGCGACAGTGTCGAAATTTGTCGAAATTTGGCCGGTTGATTGGAAACGGCCCGAGAAATTGGAGTCAGGGCATAGACCCGGGATCACGGGATTTTATCTAAATTCCTTCATTTTGGCCGCCGAATAATTAATTTTCGTGTTAATTAAGTCAGGTTGAAGATGTGTTGGACAGAAAATTAACAACGCAAAACCGCACCGGGGGCAATTTCATCATTTGTCGCGACGGTGTCGAAATGGACCGAAATTTGGCAGGTTGATTGGAAACGGCCCCAAAAATTGGAGTCGGGGAACATACTCGGGATCAAAGGATTTTAGCCAAATTCCTTCGTTTTGACCTCCGAATAAATAATTTCCATATTAATTATGTCAGGTTGAAGAAGTATTCGACTGAAAATTAAAAAAGAAAAACCGCACTCGGGGTAATTTCGTCATTTGTCGCGACAGCGTCGGAGTGGGCCGAAATTTGGTAGGTTGATTGGAAACAGCTCGAGAAATTTGACTCTGGGCACAGGCACGGGATCACGAGTTCTTAGCCAAATTCCTTTGTTTAGGCCTTCGAATAATTAATTTTCGTATTAATTATGTCAGGTTGAAGATGTGTTGGACAGAAAATTAACAACGCAAAACTGCACCAGGGGTAATTTCGTCATTTGTCGCGACGGTGTCGAAATGGGCCGAAATTTGGCAGGTTGATTGGAAACGGCCCCAAAAATTGGAGTCGGGGCACAAACCCGGGATCACGGGATTTAAGCCAAATTCCTTCGTTTTGGCCTCCGAATAAATAATTTATGTATTAATTATGTCTAGTTGAAGAAGTGTTGGACAGAAAATTAAAAAAGAAAAACCGCAAAAGAGGCAATTTTGTCATTTGTGGCGACGGTGTCGGAATGGCCCAAAATTTGGCATGTTGATTGCAAACGGCCCCAGAAATTTGAGTCAGGGCACAGAACCTGGATCATAGGATTTTAGCCAAATTCCTTTGTTTAGGCCTCAGAATAATTAATTTTCGTATTAATTATGTCAGGTTAAAGACGTGCTGGAAAGAAAATTAACAAAGAAAAACTGCACCAGGGGCATTTCATCATTTCTCGCGACGGTGTCGGAATGGGCCAAAATTTGGCAGATGTATTGGAAACGGCCCTAGGAATTGGACTCGAGGCGTAGACCCGGGATCACGGGATTTTAGCCAAATTCCTTCGTTTAGGCCTCAAAATAATTAATTTTCGTATTAATTATGTCCGGTTAAAGACGTGTTGGAAAGAAAATTAACAAAGAAAAGCCGCACCAGGGGCAATTTCGACATTTGCGCAACGGTGTTGGAATGGGTCGAAATTCGGCAGGTTGTTTGCAAAAGGCCCGAGAAATTGGACTCGGGCACAAACCCGTGATCACGGAATTTTAGCCAAATTCCTTCGTTTAGGCCCCCGAATAATTAATTTCCGTATTAATTATGTCTGGTTGAAGATGTGTTGGACAGAAAATTAAGAAAGAAAAGCCGCACCTGGGGCAATTTCCCCATTTGTTGCGGCGGTGTCGGAATGGGCCGAAATTTAGCAGGTTGATTGGAAACGGCCCGAGAAATTGGACTCTGGCAACAAACTTGGGATCATGGGATTTTTGCCAAATTGCTTCGTTTAGGCCTCCAATAATTAATTTCCGTATTAATTATGTCAAGTTGAAGAGGTGTTGGACAGAAAATTGACAAAGAAAAATCGCACCAGGGGCAATTTCATCATTTGTCACGACGGTGTCGGATTGGGCTGATATTTGGCAAGTTGATTGGGAACGTCCCGAGAAATTGGACTCGGGGCATAGACCCGGGATTATGGGAATTTAGCCAAATTCCTTCGTTTAGGCTTACGAATAATTAATTTCCGCATTAATTATGTCAGGTTGAAGAAGTGTTGGATAGAAAATTAGAAAAGAAAACCCGCACTAGGGGCAATTTCTTCATTTGTCACGACGGTGTCAGAATGGGCCGAAATTTGGCTAGTTGATTAGAAATGGCCCGAGAAATTGGACTCGGAGCATAGACCAGGGATCACTGGATTTTTGCCAAATTCCTTCATTTAGGCCTCTGAATAATGAATTTCCATATTAATTATGTCAGGTTGAAGAAGTGTTGGACAGAAAATTAATAACGCAAAACCACACCAGGGGCAATTTCGTCATTTGTCACGACGGTGTCGGAATGGGCTGAAATTCGGCAGGTTTATTGGAAACGGCCCGAGAAATTGGACTTGGGGCATAGACCCGAGATCACGGGAATTTAGCCAAATTCCTTCGTTTAGGCCTCCGAATAATTAATTTCCATATTAATTGCGTCAGGTTGAAGATGTGTTGGACAGAAAATTACCAATGCAAAACCGCACCAGGGGCAATTTTGTCATTTGTCGCGACGGCGCTGGAATTGGCCAAAATTTGGCAGGTTGATTGGAAACGGCCCCAGAAATTGTAGTCGGGGCACAAACCCAGGATCATGGGATTTTAGCCAAATTCCTTCGTTTAGGCCTCCGAATAATTAATTTTTGGAAACGGCCTGTCAGGTTGAAGAAGTGTTGGTAAGAAAATTTAAAACGAAAAGCCGCACCAGGGGCAATTTCATCATTTGTCACGACGGTGTCGGAATGGGCCGAAATTTGGCAGGTTGATTGGAAACGGCCCCAGAAATTGTAGTCGGGGCACAAACCCAGGATCATGGGATTTTAGCCAAATTCCTTCGTTTAGGCCTCCGAATAATTAATTTTTGTATTAATTATGTCAGGTTGAAGAAGTGTTGGTAAGAAAATTTAAAAAGAAAAACCGCACCTGGGGCAATTTCGTCATTTATTGCGATGGTGTC
>NW_019267600.1:87811-114551 GCF_002742605.1 Olea europaea var. sylvestris
ATTTTCATATTAATTATGTCAAGTTGAAGAAGTGTTGGATAGAAAACTATAAAAGAAAAACCGCACCAGGGGCAATTTCGTCAGTTGTCGCGACGGTGTCGCAATGGGCCGAAATTTTGCAGGTTGATTGGAAACGGCACCAGAAATTTGAATCGGGGCATAGACCCGGGATCACTAGATTTTAGCCAAATTCCTTCGTTTAGGCCGCCGAATAATTAATTTCCATATTATTTATATTAGGTTAAAGAAGTGTTGGACAGAAAATTAACAATGCAAAATCACATCTGGGGTAATTTTGACATTTGTCGCGATGGTGTCAAAATTGGCCGAAATTTGGCAGGTTGATTGGAAACGGCCCCAGAAATTGGAGTCGGGGCACAGACCCGGGATCACTGGATTTTAGTGAAATTCCTTCGTTTAGGCCTCCGAATAATTAATTTCCGCATTAATTATGTCAGGTTGAAGATGTGTTGGACAGAAAATTAACAAAGAAAAATCGCACCAGGGGCAATTTTGTCATTTGTCGCGACGATGACGAAATGGTTCGAAATTTGGCAGGTCGATTGGAAATGGCCCCAGTAATTGGACTCGGGGCACAGACTCGGGATCACGGGATTTTGGCCAATTTCCTTCGTTTAGGCCTCCGAATAAATAATTTCCGTATTAATTATGTCAGGCTGAAGAAGTGTTGGACAAAAAATTAAAAAAGAAAAACCGCACCAAGGGTAATTTCATCATTTGTCGTGGTGGTGTCGGAATGGGCTGAAATTTGGCAGATCGATTGGAAACGGCCCGAGAAATTGCACACGGGGCACAGAACCAAGATCACGGTATTTCAGCCAAATTCCTTCGTTAAGGCCTCCGAATAATTAATTTTTGTATTAATTATGTTAGGTTGAAGATGTGTTGGACAGAAAATTGACAAAGAAAAGCCGCACCATGGGCAATTTCGTCATTTGTCGCGACGGTGTGGGAATGGGTCGAAATTTGGCGGGTTTATTGGAAACGACCCGAGAAATCGGACTCAGGGCACAGACCCAGGATCACGGGATTTTAGCCAAATTCCTTCGTTTAGGCTTCCGAATAATTAATTTTCGTATTAATTATGTCAAGTTGAAGAAGTGTTGGACAGAAAATTAAAAAAGAAAAATCGCACCAAGGGCAATTTCGTCATTTTTCACGACGGTGTCGAAATGGGCCGAAATTTGATAGGTTGATTGGAAATGGCACCAGAAATTGGAGTCGGGTCACAGATCTGGGATCACGAGATTTTAGCCAAATTCCTTCGTTTAGGCCTACGAATATGTAATTTCTGTATTAATTATGTCAAGTTGAAGAAGTGTTGGATAGAAAATGAACAACGCAAAACTGCACCAGGGGCAATTATGTCATTTGTCGCGACGGTGTCGAAATTGGTCGAAATTTGGCAGGTTGATTGGAAACGGCCCCAGAAATTGGAGTCGGGGCACCGACCCGGGATCACGGGATTTTGGCAAAATTCCTTCGTCTAGGCCTCCGAATAGGTAATTTCCGCATTAATTATGTCAGGTTGAAGATGTGCTGGACATAAAATTAATAACGCAAAACCGCACTAGGGGCAATTTTTTCATTTGTCACGACGGTGTCGGAATGGTCCAAAATTTGGGAGGTTGATTGGAAACAGCCCCAGAAATTGGACTCGGGGCACAGACCAGGGATCATGGGATTTTAGCCAAATTCCTTCGTTTAGGCCTCCAAATAATTTGTTTCCGTATTAATTATGTCAGGTTGAAGATGTGTTGGATAGAAAATTAACAACGCAAAACCGCATCAGGGGCAATTTCGTCATTTTTGTGACTGTGTCGGAATGGGCCAAAATTTGGCATGTTTATTAGAAACGACCCGAGAAATTGGACTCGGGGCACAGACCCGGGATCACGGCATTTTAGCCAAATTCCTTCGTTTAGGCCTCCGAATAATTATTTTTCGTATTAATTATGTCAGGTTCAAGAAGTGTTGGACAGAAAAATAACAACGCAAAACCGCTCTAGGGGCAATTTTGCCATTTGTCGTGACGTTGTCGAAAAGGGCTGAAATTTGGCAGGTTGATTGGAAACGACACCAAAAATTGGAGTTGGGGCACAGACCCGGGATCATGAGATTTTTGCCAAATTCCTTCGTTTAGGCCTCCGAGTAATTAATTTTCGTATTAATTATGTTACGTTGAAGATGTGTTAGACAGAAAATTATCAACGCAAAACCGCATCGGGGGCAACTTCGTCATTTGTCGTGACGGTGTCGGAATGGGCCGAAATTTGGCAGGTTGTTGGAAACAACCCGAGAAATTGGACTCAGGGCACCGACCCGCGGTCACGGGATTTTAGCCAAATTCCTTCGTTTAGGCCTCTGAATAATTAATTTCTATTTTAATTATGTCAGGCTGAAGAAGTGTTGGACAGAAAATTAACAAAGAAAAATCACACTTGGGGAATTTGGTCATTTGTCGCGACGGTGTCGGAATGGGCCGAAATTTGGTAGGTTGACTGGAAACGGCCCGAGAAATTAGACTATGGGCACAGACATAGGATCACAGGATTTTTCCCAAATTCCTTCGTTTAGGCCTCCGAATCATTAATTTTCGTATTAATTATGTCAGGTTGAAGAAGTGTTGGATGGAAAATTTAAAAAGAAAGACCGCAATAGGGGCAATTTCGTCATTCGCCGCGATGGTGTCGGAATGGGCCGAAATTTTCAGGTTGATTGGAAATCGCCCGAGAAATTGGACTATGGGCACAGACCTAGGATCACAGGATTTTTCCCAAATTCCTTCGTGTAGGCCTCCGAATCATTAATTTTCGTATTAACTATGTCAGGTTGAAGATATGTTGGACAGAGAATTAACAACGCAAAATCGCACCAGGGGTATTTTTGTCATTTGTTACGACGGTGTCGGAATGGGCCGAAATTTGGTAGGTTGACTGGAAACGGCCCGAGAAATTAGACTATGGGCACAGACCTAGGATCACAGGATTTTTCCCAAATTCCTTCGTGTAGGCCTCCGAATCATTAATTTTCGTATTAACTATGTCAGGTTGAAGATATGTTGGACAGAGAATTAACAACGCAAAATCGCACCAGGGGTATTTTTGTCATTTGTTACGACGGTGTCGGAATGGGCCGAAATTTGGTAGGTTGACTGGAAACGGCCCGAGAAATTAGACTATGGGCACAGACCTAGGATCACAGGATTTTTCCCAAATTCCTTCGTGTAGGCCTCCGAATCATTAATTTTCGTATTAACTATGTCAGGTTGAAGATATGTTGGACAGAGAATTAACAACGCAAAATCGCACCAGGGGTATTTTTGTCATTTGTTACGACGGTGTCGGAATGGGCCGAAATTTGGTAGGTTGACTGGAAACGGCCCGAGAAATTAGACTATGGGCACAGACCTAGGATCACAGGATTTTTCCCAAATTCCTTCGTGTAGGCCTCCGAATCATTAATTTTCGTATTAACTATGTCAGGTTGAAGATATGTTGGACAGAGAATTAACAACGCAAAATCGCACCAGGGGTATTTTTGTCATTTGTTACGACGGTGTCGGAATGGGCCGAAATTTGGTAGGTTGACTGGAAACGGCCCGAGAAATTAGACTATGGGCACAGACCTAGGATCACAGGATTTTTGCCAAATTTCTTCGTTTAGGCCTCTGAATAATTAATTTTTGTATTAATTATGTCAGGTTGAAGATATGTTGGACAGAGAATTAACAACGCAAAATCGCACCAGGGGTATTTTTGTCATTTGTTACGACGGTGTCGGAATGGGCCGAAATTTGGCAGGTAGATTGGAAACGGCCCCAGAAATTGGAGTCGAGGCACAGACTCGAGATCACGGGGTTTTAGCCTAATTCCTTCGTTTAGGCCTCCGAATAATTAATTTCTGTTTTAATTATGTCAGGCTGAAGAAGTGTTGGACAGAAAATTAACAAAGAAAAACCACACTTGGGGCATTTTCATCATTTGTCACGACGGTGTCGGAATGGGCCGAAATTGGCAGGTTGATTGGAAACGGCCCGAGAAATTGGACTCTGGGCACAGACCCAGGATCACAGGATTTTTGCCAAATTTCTTCGTTTAGGCCTCCGAATAATTAATTTTTGTATTAATTATGTCAGGTTGAAGATGTGTTGGACAGAAAATTAACAACGCAAAACCGCTCCAGGGGCAATTTTGTCATTTGTCGCGACAGTGTCGAAGCGGGCTGAAATTTGGCAGGTTAATTGGAAACGGCCCTAGAAATTGGAGTCGGGGCACAGAACTGGAATCACTGGATTTTAGCCAAATTCCTTCATTTAGGCCTCCGAATAATTAATTTCCATATTAATTATGTTAGGTTGAAGAAGTGTTGGACCGAAAATTAAAAATGAAAAACCACACTTGGGGCAATTTCGTCATTTGTCGTGACGGTGTCGGAATGTGCCGAAATTTGGTAGGTTGATTGGAAACGGCCCGCGAAACTGGACTCGGGGCACAAATCCGAGATCACGGTATTTCAGCCAAATTCCTTCGTTTAGGCCTCCGAATAATTAATTTTCACATTAATTATGTCAACTTGAAGATGTGTTGGGCAGAAAATTATCAACGCAAAACCGCATCGGGGGCAATTTTGTCATTTGTCGAGATAGCGTCGGAATGGGCTGAAATTTCGCAGGTTGATTAGAAATGGCCCCAAAAATTGGAGTCGGGCACAGACCCGGGATCATGGGATTTTAGCCAAATTCCTTCGTTTAGGCCGCCGAATAATTAATTTCTGTACCAATTATGTCAGGATGAAAAAGTGTTGGACAGAAAATTAACAAAGAAAAATCGCACCGGGGACAATTTCGTCATTTGTCATGTCGGTGTTCGAATGGGCTGAAACTTGGCACATTGATTGGAAACGGCCCGAGAAACTGGACTCGGGGCACAGACTCGGGATCGTGGGATTTTAGCCAAATGCCTTTGTTTAGGCCTACGAATAATTAATTTTCGTATTAATTATGTCCGGTTGAAGAAGTGTTGGATAGAAAATTAACAAAGAGAAATCGCACCAGGGGCAATTTAGTCATTTGTCGCGACGGTGTCGAAATGGGCCAAAATTTGGCAGGTTGATTGGAAACGGCCAAAGAAATTGGATTCAGGGCACAAACCCAGGATCACGGGATTTTAGCCAAATTTCTTCGTTTAGCCCTTCAAATAATTAATTTTCGTATTAATTATGTCAGGTTGAAGAAGTGTTGGACAGAAAATTAACAAAGAAAAATCGCACCAGGGGCAATTTCGTCATTTGTCGCGACGGTGTCGGAATGGGCCGAAATTTGGTTGGTTGATTGGAAACTGCCTGATAAATTGGACTCGAGGTACAGACCCGGGATAACCGGGTTTTATCCAAATTCCTTCGTTTAGGCCTCTGAATAATTAATTTCCGTATTAATTATGTCAGGTTGAAGATGAGTTGGACAGAAAATTAACATTGCGAAACCGCACCAGGGGCAATCTCATCATTTGTGGTGACGATGTCGGAATGGGACAAAATTTGGTAGGTTGATTGGAAACGGCCCTAGAAATTGTACTCGGGGCACATGCTCGGGATCATGGTATTTTAGCCAAATTCCTTCGTTTAGGCCTCCAAATAATTAATTTTCGTATTAATTATGTTAGGTTGAAGAAGTGTTAGACAAAAAATTAACAAAGAAAAATCACACCCGGGGCAATTTCGTCATTTGTCTCGGTGGTGTCGGAGTGGGCCAAAATTTAGCAGGTTGATTTGAAACAGCCCAAGAAATTGGACTCGGGGCACAAACCTGGGATCATGGGATTTAGCCAAATTCCTTCGTTTAGGCCTCCGAATAATTAATTTCCGTATTAATTATGTCAGGCTGAAGATGTTTGCGACAGAAAATTAACAACACGAAACCGCACCAGGGCAATTTTGTCATTTGTCGCGATGGTGTCGGAATGGGCCTAAATTTGGCAGGTTGATTGGAAACGGCCCGAGAAATTGGACTCGGGGCACATGCCCGGGATCACGGTATTTTAGCCAAATTCCTTTGTTTAGGCCTCCGAATAATTAATTTTCGTATTAATTATGTTAAGTTGAAAAAGTGTTGGACAAAAAATTAACAAAGAAAAATCACACCCGGGGCAATTTCGTCGTTTGTCGCGACGGTGTTGGAATGGGCCGAAGTTTGGCAGGTTGATTGGAAATGGCCCGAGAAATTGGACTCGGGGCACAGGCCCGGGATCACAGGATTTTAGCCAAATTCCTTCGTCTATGCCTCCGAATAATTAATTTCCGTATAAATTATGTCAGGTTGTAGAAGTTCTGGACAGAAATTAAAAAAGAAAAACCGCACTAGAGGTAATTTCGTCATTTATCGCGACGGTGTCGGAATGGGCCGAAATTTGGCAGGTTGATTGGAAACAGTCCGAGAAATTGGACACACGGCACAGACCCAGGATCACGGGATTTTAGTCAAATTCCTTCGTTTAGGCCTTCGAATAATTAATTTTCGTATTAATTATGTCAGGTTGAAGACGTGTTGGACAGAAAATTAACAGCGCAAAATCGCACTAGGGGCAATTTCGTCATTTGTCGCGACAATATCGGAATGGGCCAAAATTCGACAAGCTGATTGGAAACGGTCCGAGAAATTGGACTCGAGGCACAGACCCGGGATCACGGGATTTTAGCCAAATTCCTTCATTTAGGCATGTGAATAATTAATTTTCGTGTTAATTATGTTAGGTTGAAGATGTGTTGGACAGAAAATTAACAAAGCAAAACCGCACCAGGGGCAATTTTGTCATTTGTCGCGACATTGTCGGAATGGGCCGTAATTTGGTAGGTTGATTGGAAACGGCCCCAGAAATTGGAGTCAGGGGCACAGATTCGAGATCACGAGATTTTAGCCAAATTCCTTCGTTTAGGCCTCCGAATAATTAGTTTCCGTATTAATTATGTCAGGTTGAGGAAGTGTTGGATTGAAAATTAAAAAAGAAAAACCGCACCAGGGGCAATTTCGTCATTTGTTGCGACGATGTCGGAATGGTCCGAAATTTAGCAGGTTGATTGGAAACGGCCCCGGAAAATGGACTCGAGGCAGAGACCGGGGATCAGGGATTATTACCAAATTCCTTCATTTAGGCCTCCGAATAATTAACTTCCGTATTAATTATGTTAGGTTGAAGATGTGTTGGACAGAAAATTAACAACGCTAAACCGAACCAGGGGCAATTTTGTCATTTATCGCGACAATGTCGGAATGGGATGAAATTTGGCAGGTTGATTGGAAATGGCCCAGGAAATTGGAGTCGAGGCACAGATCCGAGATCACGTGATTTTAGCTAAAATCCTTCGTTTAGGCCTCCGAATAATTAATTTCCGTGTTAATAATGTCAGGTTGAAGTATTGGACAGAAAATTAAAAAAGAAAATTTGCACCAAGGTAATTTCGTCATTTCTCATGACGGTGTCGGAATGGGCCGAAATTTGGCAGGTCGATTGGAAACGGCCCGAGAAATTGGACTCGGGGCATATACCCGGGATCTTGGTATTTTTGCCAAATTACTTAGTTTAGGCCTCCGAATAATTAATTTTCGTATTAATTATGTCAGGTTGAAGAAGTGTTCGACAGAAAATTAAAAAAGAAAAATCGCACCAAGGGCAATTTCTTCATTTTTCCTGACGGTGTCGGAATGGGCCAAAATTTGGCAGGTTGATTGGAAACGGCGCGAGAAATTGGGCTCGGGGCATAGACCCGGGATCACGGGATTTTAGCCAAATTCTTTCGTTTAGGCCTCGGAATAATTAATTTCCGATTTAATCATGTCAGGTTGAAGAAGTATTGGACAGAAAATTAAAAAAGAAAAACCGCACCAGGGGCAATTTCGTCATTTGTTGCGACGATGTCGGAATGGGCCGAAATTTGGCAGGTTGATTGGAAATGGCCCGAGAAATTGGACTCGGGGCACAGACCGGGGATCACGAGATTTTAGCTCAATTACTTCGTTTAGGCCTCCGAATAATTAATTTTCGTATTAATTACGTCAGGTTGAAGAAGTCTTGTACCGAATATTAAAAAAGAAAAATCGCACCAGGGGCAATTTCTTCATTTGTCGCGACTGTGTCGGAATGGGCCGAAATTTGGCAGGTTGATTGGAAACGGCCCAAGAAATTGGACTCGCGGCATAGACCCGGGATCACGGGATTTTAGCCAAATTCATTCGTTTACGCCTCCGAATATTTAATTTTCGTATTAATCATGTCAAGTTGACGATGTGATGGACAGAAAATTAACAAAGTAAAAATCGCACCAGGGGCAATTTCATCATTTGTGGCGACGGTGTCGGAATGGGCCGAAATTTGGCAAGTAAATTGGGAACGGCCCGAGAAATTGGACTCGGGGCACAGAACCGGGATCACGGGATTTTTGCCAAATTCCATCNTTTGGCAAGTAAATTGGGAACGGCCCGAGAAATTGGACTCGGGGCACAGAACCGGGATCACGGGATTTTTGCCAAATTCCATCGTTTAGGCCTTCTAATAATTAATTTCCGTATTAATTATGTCAGGTTGAAGAAGTGTTGGACAGAAAATTAATAACGCAAAACCGCACCAGGGGCAATTTCGTCATTTGTCACGACGGTGTCGGAATGGGCTGAAGCTCGGCAGGTTGATTGGAAATGGCCCCAGAAATTGGATTCCGGGCACAAACCCGGGATCTTGGGATTTTAGCCAAATTCCTTCGTTTAGGCCTCCGAATAATTAATTTCCGTATTAATTATGTCAGGTTGAAGATGTGTTGGATAGAAAATTAAAACCGCAAAATCGCACCAGGGGCAATTTTGTCATTTGTCGCGACGATGTCGGAATGGGCCGAAATTTGACAGGTTGATTGGAAATGGCCCCAGAAATTGGATTCCGGGCACAGACTCGGGATCACAGAATTTTAGCCAAATTCCTTCGTTTAGGCTTCCGAATAATTAATTTTCGTATTAATTATGTCAGGTTGAAGAAGTGTTGGACCGAAAATTAAAAAAGAAAAACCGCACCATGGGCAATTTCCTCATTTGTCGCGATGGTGTCGAAATGAGCCGAAATTTGACAGGTTGATTGAGAATGGACCGAGAAATCGGACTCGAGGCACAGACCCGAGACCACAGCATTTTAGGCAAATTCCTTCGTTTAGGCCTCCGAATAATTAATTTTCGTATTAATTATGTCAGGTTGAAGATGTGTTGGACGAAAAATTAACAATGCAAAATTGCACCCGAGGCAATTTTGTCTTTTGTCGCGACGGTGTCGGAATGGGACGAAATTTGGTAGGTTGATTGGAAACGGCCCCAGAAACTGGAGTCGAGGCACAGACCTGAGAACACGGGATTTTAGCCTAAGTCCTTCATTTAGGCCTCCGAATAATTAATTTCCGAATTAATTATGTCAGGTTGAAGAAGTGTTGGACAGAAAATTAAAAAAGAATAACCGCACCAGGGGAAATTATCGTCATTTGCTGCGACAGTTTCGGAATGGACCGAAATTTGGCAGGTTGATTGGAAACGACCCGAGAAATTGGACTCGGGGCACAGACCCAAGATCACGGGATTTTGGCTCAATTCCTTCATTTAGGCCTCCGAATAATTAATTTCCATATTAATTATGTTAGGTTGAAGATGTGTTGGACAGAAATTTAACAACGCAAAACCGTACTAGGGGCAATTTTGTCATTTGTCACAAGAGTGTCGGAATGCGCCGAAATTTGGCAGGTTAATTGGAAATGGCCCCAGAAATTGGACGTGGGGTACAGACCCGGGATCAAGAGATTTTAGCCAAATTCCTTCGTTTAGGCCTCCGAATAATTAATTTTCGTACTAATTATGTCAGGTTGAAGGAGTGTTGGACAAAAAATTAACAACACAAAACCGCGCCAGGGGCAATTTTGTCATTTGTCGTGATGGGGTCACAATGGGCCGAAATTCGGCAGGTTGACTAGAAATGGTCCTAGAAATTGGAGTCGGGACATAGACCCGAGATCACGGGATTCTAGCCAAATTCCTTCCTTTAGGCCTCAGAATAATTAATTTTCGTATTAATTTTGTCAGGTTGAAGAAGTGTTGGACAGAAAATTAAAAAGGAAAAACCGTACCTGGGGCAATTTCGTCATTTGACGCGACGGTGTCGGATTGGGCCGAAATTTGGCCAGTTGATTGGAAACGGCCCATGAAATTAGACTCGGGGTACAGACCCGGGATCACGGGATTTTAGCCAAATTCCTTCGTTTAGGCCCCCGAATAATTAATTTCCCTATTAATTATGTCTGGTTGAAGATGTGTTGGACAGAAAATTAACAAAGAAAAGCCGCACCTGAGGCAATTTCGCCATTTGTTGCGGTGGTGTCGGAATGGGCCGAAATTTAGCAGGTTGATTGGAAACGGCCCGAGAAATTGGACTCTGGCAACAAACTCGGGATCACGGGATTTTAGCCAAATTGCTTCGTTTAGGCCTCCAATAATTAATTTCCGTATTAATTATGTCAAGTTGAAGAGGTGTTGGACAGAAAATTAACAAAGAAAAATCGCACCAGGGGTAATTTCATCATTTATCGCGACGGTGTCGGATTGGGTCGAAATTTGGCAAGTTGATTGGGAACGTCCGGAGAAATTGGACTCGGGGCATAGACCCGGGATTACGGGAATTTAGTTAAATTTCTTCGTTTAGGCTTCCGAATAATTAATTTCCGCATTAATTATGTCAGGTTGAAGAAGTGTTGGACAGAAAATTAAAAAAGAAAACCCGCACCAGGGGCAATTTCGTCATTTGTCGCGACGGTGTCAAAATGGGCCGAAATTTGGCTGCTTGATTGGAAATGGCCCAAGAAATTGGACTCGGGGCACAGACCAGGGATCACTGGATTTTTGCCAAATTCCTTCGTTTAGGCCTCTGAATAATGAATTTCCATATTAATTATGTCAGGTTGAAGAAGTGTTGGACAGAAAATTAATAACACAAAACCGCACCAGGGGCAATTTCGTCATTTGTCACGATGGTGTCGGAATGGGCTGAAAATCGGCAGGTTGATTGGAAACGGCCCGAGAAATTGGACTCGGGGCACAGACCCGGGATCGCGGGAATTTAGCAAAATTCATTCGTTTAGGCCTCCAAATAATTAATTTCCGTATTAATTACGTCAGGTTGAAGATGTGTTGGACAGAAAATTACCAATGTAAAACCGCACCAGGGGCAATTTTGTCATTTGTCGTGACGGTGTTGGAATTGGCCAAAATTTGGCAGGTTGATTGAAAATGGCCCCAGAAATTGGAGTCGGGGCACAAACCCAGGATCACGGGATTTTAGCCAAATTCCTTCGTTTAGGCCTCCAAATAATTAATTTTCGTATTAATTATGTCAGGTTGAAGAAGTGTTGGTGAGAAAATTTAAAAAGAAAAACCGCACCTGAGGCAATTTCGTCATTTATTGCGACGGTATCGAAATGGGCCGAAATTTGCAGGGTGATTGGAAACGGCCCGATAAATTGGACTCGGGGACAGGCTCGGGATCACGGGATTTTAGCCAAATTCCTTCGTTTAGGCCTCCGAATAATTAATTTCCGTATTAATTATGTCAGGTTGAAGAAGTGTTGGTAAGAAAATTTAAAACGAAAAGCCGCACCAGAGGCAATTTCATCATTTGTCGCGACGCTGTCGGAATGGGCCAAAATTTACAGGGTGATTGGAAACAGCCCGAGAAATTGGACTCGAGGCACAGGCTCGGGATCACGGGATTTTAGCCAAATTCCTTCGTTTAGGCCTTCGAATAATTAATTTCCGTATTAATTATGTCAGGTTGAAGAGGTGTTGGTAAGAAAATTTAAAACGAAAAGCCGCACCAGGGGCAATTTCATCATTTGTCGCGACGGTGTCGGAATGGGCCAAAATTTACAGGGTGATTGGAAACAGCCCGAGAAATTGGACTCGGGGCACAAGCTCGAGATCACGGGATATTAGCCAAATTCCTTCGTTTAGGCCTCCAAATAATTAATTTCCGTATTAATTATATTAGGTTGAAGAAGTGTTGGACAGAAAATTTAAAAAGAAAAACTGCACCAGGGGCAATTTCATCATTTGTCACGACGGTGTCGGAATGGGCCGAAATTTGGTAGGTTGATTGGAAATGGCCTGAGAAATCGGACACAGGGCACAGAATTGGGATCATGGTATTTCAGCCAAATTCCTTCGTTAAGGCCTCCGAATAATTAATTTTCATATTAATTATGTTAGGTTGAAGATGTGTTGGATTGAAAATTGACAAAGAAAAGCCGCACCATGGGCAATTTCGTCATTTTTCGCGATGCTGTCGGAATGGGCCAAAATTTGGCGGGTTTATTGGAAACGGCCCTAGAAATTTGATTGGAGGCACAGACCCGGGATCACGGGATTTTAGCCAAATTCCTTCGTTTAGGCCTCCGAATAATTAATTTTCATGTTAATTATGTTAAGTTGAAGAAGTGTTGGATAGAAAACTATAAAAGAAAAACTGCACCAGGGGCAATTTCGTCATTTGTCGCGACGGTGTCGCAATGGGCCGAAATTTGGCAGGTTGATTGGAAACGGCACCAGAAATTGGAATCGGGGCACAGACCCAGGATCACTAGATTTTAGCCAAATTCCTTCGTTTAGGCCGCCAAATAATTAATTTCCGTATTATTTATATTAGGTTGAAAAAGTGTTGGACAGAAAATTAACAACACAAAACCGCATAAGGGGCAATTTTGTGATTTGTCGCTTGGTGTCAAAATTGGCCGAAATTTGGCAGATTGATTGGAAACGGCCCCAGAAATTGGAGTCGCGGCACAGACCGGGGATCACGGGATTTTAGTGAAATTCCTTCGTTTTGGCCTCCGAATAATTAATTTCCGCATTAATTATGTCAGGTTGAAGATGTGTTGGACAGAAAATTAACAAAGAAAAACCGCACCAGGGGCAATTTTGTCATTTGTCGCGACGATGTCGGAATGGTTCGAAATTTGGCAGGTCGATTGGAAATGGCCCCAGTAATTGGACTCGGGGCACAGACCCGGGATCACGGGATTTTGGCCAAATTCCTTTGTTTAGGCCTCCGAATAATTAATTTCCTTATTAATTATGTCAGGTTGAAGAAGTGTTGGGCAGAAAATTAAAAAAGAAAAACTGTACCAGGGGCAATTTCATCATTTGTCGCGACGGTGTCGGAATGGGCTGAAATTTGGCAGATCGATTGGAAACGGCCCGAGAAATTGTACACGGGGCACAGAACCAGGATCACGGTATTTCATCCAAATTCCTTCGTTAAGGCCTCCGAATAATTAATTTTTGTATTAATTATGTTAGGTTGAAGATGTGTTGGACAGAAAATTGACAAAGAAAAGCCGCACCATGGGCAATTTCGTCATTTGTCGCGACGATGTGGGAATGGGTCGAAATTTGGCGGGTTTATTGGAAACGACCCGAGAAATCGGACTCAGTGCATAGACCCAGGATCACGGGATTTTAGCCAAATTCCTTCGTTTAGGCCTCCGAATAATTATTTTTCGTATTAATTATGTCAGGTTGAAGATGTGTTAGACAGAAAATTATCAACGCAAAATCGCATCGAGGGCAACTTCGTCATTTGTCGTGACGGTGTCGGAATGGGCCGAAATTTGGTAGGTTGATTGGAAACGACCCGAGAAATTGGACTCGAGGCACCGACCCGCGGTCACGGGATTTTAGCCAAATTCCTTCGTTTAGGCCTCCGAATAATTATTTTTCGTATTAATTATGTCAAGTTGAAGAAGTGTTGGACAGAAAATTAAAAAAGAAAAATCACACCAAGGGAAATTTCGTCATTTTCACGACGGTGTCGAAATGGGCCGAAATTTGACAGGTTGATTGGAAACAGCACCAGAAATTGAAGTCGGGGCACAGACCCGGGAGCATGAGATTTTTGCCAAATTCCTTCGTTTAGGCCTCCGAATAATTAATTTTCGTATTAATTATGTCAGGTTGAAGATGTGTTAGACAGAAAATTATCAACGCAAAATCGCATCGGGGGCAACTTCGTCATTTGTCGTGACGGTGTCGGAATGGGCCGAAATTTGGTAGGTTGATTGGAAACGACCCGAGAAATTGGACTCGAGGCACCGACCCGCGGTCACGGGATTTTAGCCAAATTCCTTCGTTTAGGCCTCCGAATAATTAATTTCCGTATTAATTATGTCAGGTTGATTAAAAAAAAAACCGCAACAGGGGCAATTTCGTCATTCGTCGCGACAGTGTTGGAATGGGCCGAAATTTTCAGGATGATTGGAAATGGCCCGAGAAATTAGACTCAAGGCACATGCTCGGGATCACGGGATTTTTACCAAATTCCTTCGTTTAGGCCTTCGAATAATTAATTTTCGTACTAATTATGTCAGGTTGAAGATGTGTTGGACAAAAAATTAACAACGCAAAACCGCACCAGGGGCAATTTTGTCATTTGTCGCGACGGTGTTGGAACGGGCCGAAATTTGGCAGTTGATTGGAAACGGCCCGAGAAATTGGACTCTGGGCACAGACCCAGGATCACAGGATTTTTGCGAAATTTCTTCATTTAGGCCTCCGAATAATTAATTTTCATATTAATTATGTCAGGTTGAAGATGTGTTGGATAGAAAATTAACAACGCAAAACCGCTCCAGGGGCAATTTTGTCATTTGTCGCGATGGTGTCGGAACGGTCTGAAATTTGGCAGGTTAATTGGAAAACGGCCCCAGAAATTGGACTTGAGGCACAGACCCGGGACCACGGCATTTTAGCCAGATTCCTTCGTTTAGGCCTCCGAATAATTAATTTTCGTATTAATTATGTCAGGTTGAAGATGTGTTCGACAGAAAATTAACAACGCAAAATCGCACCCGAGGCAATTTTGTCTTTTGTCGTGACGGTGTCGGAATGGGACGAAATTTGGTAGGTTGATTGGAAACGGCCCCAGAAACTGGAGTTGGGGCACAGAACTAGGATCACGGGATTTTAGCCTAAGTCCTTCGTTTAGGCCTCCGAATAATTAATTTCCGAATTAATTATGTCAGGTTGAAGAAGTGTTGGACAGAAAGTTAAAAAAGAATAACCGCACCAAGGGCAAATATCGTCATTTGTCGCGACAGTTTCGGAATGGACCGAAATTTGGCAGGTTGATTGGAAACGGCCTGAGAAATTGGACTCGGGGCACAGACCCAGGATCACGGGATTTTGGCTCAATTCCTTCGTTTAGGCCTCTGAATAATTAATTTCCATATTAATTATGTTAGGTTGAAGATGTGTTGGACAGAAATTTAACAACGCAAAATCGTACCAGGGGCAATTTTGTCATTTGTCACAAGAGTGTCGGAATGTGCTGAAATTTGGCAGGTTAATTGGAAACAGCCCCAGAAATTGGACGCGGGGTACAAACCCGGGATCATGAGATTTTAGCCAAATTCCTTCATTTAGGCCTCCGAATCATTAATTTTCGTACTAATTATGTCAGGTTGAAGGAGTGTTGGACAAAAAATTAACAACACAAAATCGCGCCAGGGGCAATTTTGTCATTTGTCGCGATGTGGTCGCAATGGGCCGAAATTTGGCAGGTTGACTAGAAATGGCCCCAGAAATTGGAATTGGGACATAGACCCGGGATCACTGGATTCTAGCCAAACTCCTTCGTTTAGGCCTCTGAATAATTAATTTTCGTATTAATTATGTCAGGTTGAAGATATGTTGGACAGAGAATTAACAACGCAAAACTGCACCAGGGGCAATTTTGTCATTTGTCGCGACGGTGTCGGAAAAGGCCAAAATTTGGCAGGTAGATTGGAAACGGCCCCAGAAATTGGAGTCGGGGCACAGACCTAAGATCACGGGATTTTAGCCTTATTTCTTTATTTAGGCCTCCGAATAATTAATTTCTGTTTTAATTATGTCAGGTTGAAGAAGTGTTGCACAGAAAATTAACAAAGAAAAACCACACCTGGGGAATTTCATCATTTGTCGAGACGGTGCCGGAATGGGCGAAAATTTGGTAGGTTGACTGGAAACGGCCCGAGAAATTGGACTATGGGCATAGACCTAGGATCACAGGATTTTTGCCAAATTCCTTCGTTTAGGCCTCTGAATAATTAATTTTCATATTAATTATGTCAGGTTGAAGAAGTGTTGGATGGAAAATTTAAAAAGAAAGACCGCAACAGGGGAAATTTCGTCATTCGTAGCGATGGTGTCGGAATGGGCCGAAATTTTCAGGTTGATTGGAAATCGCCCGGGAAATTGGACTCGAGGCACAGGCTCAGGATCACGGGATTTTAGCCAAATTCCCTCGTTTAGGCCTCCGAATAATTAATTTTCGTATTAATTATGTCAGGTTGAAGATATGTTGGACAGAGAATTAACAATGCAAAACCGCACCAGGGGCAATTTTGTCATTTGTCGCGACGGTGTCGGAATGGGCCAAAATTTGGCCAGTTGATTGGAAACGGCCCGTGAAATTAGACTCGGAGCACAGACCCGACATCACGGGATTTTAGCCAATTTCCTTCGTTTAGGCCTCCGAATAATTAATTTTCATATTAATTATGTCAGGTTGAAGATGCATTGGACGGAAAATTAACAACGCAAAACCGCATGAGGGACAATTTTGTCATTTGTTGTTACGGTATTGGAATGGGCCGAAATTTGGCAGGTTGATTGGAAACGGCCCCAGAAATTGGAGTCGGGGCATAGACACGGAATCATGGGATTTTAGCCAATTTCTTTCGTTTAGGCCTCCAAATAATTAATTTCCGTATTAATTATGTCAGGTTGAAGAAGTGTTGGACAAAAAATTAGCAAAGAAAAATCTCACCAACGGAATTTCTTCATTTGTCGCGACGATGTCAGAACGGGCTGAAATTTGGTAGGTTGATTGGAAACGGCTCTAGAAATTAGACTCGGGGCACAGGCCCTGGATCACGGGATTTTAGCCAAATTCCTTCGTTTAGACCTCCGAATAATTAATTTCTGTATTAATTATGTCAGGATGAAGATGTGTTGGATAGAAAATTAACAACGCAAAACCGTACCAGGGGCAATTTCATCATTTGTCGCGACAGTGTCGGAATGGGTCGAAATTTGGCAGGTTGATTGGAAACGGCCTGAGTAATAGGACTCGGGGTATGGGCCCAGGATCACGGGATTTTAGCCAGATTCTTTTTTTTAGGCCTCCGAATAATTAATTTCTGTATTAATTATGTCAGGTTGAAGATGTGTTGCACAGAAAATTAACAACGCAAAACTGCACCAGGGGCAATTTTGTCATTTGTCGCGACGGTGTCGGAATGGGCCGAAATTTGGCAGGTTGATTGGAAACGGCCCCTGAAATTTTAGTCGGGGCACAGACCCAGGATCAAAGGATTTTACCCAAATTCCTTCGTTTAGGACTCCGAATAATTAATTTCTGTATTAATTATGTCAGGTTGAAGATGTGTTGGATAGAAAGTTAATAATGCAAAACCGCAACAAGGACAATTTTGTAATTTGCCGCGACGGGGTCGGAATTGGCCGAAATTTGGCAGGTCGATTAGAAACGGCCCCAGAAATTGGAGTCGGGGCACAGACCCGGGATCACGAGATTTTAGCCAAATTCCTTCGTTTAGGTCTCCGAATAATTAATTTCTGTATTAATTATGTTAGGCTGAAGAAGTGTTGGACCGAAAATTAAAAAAGAAAAACAACACTAGGGGCAATTTCGTCATTTGTCGCAATGGTGTCGGAATGGGCCAAAATTTGGCATGTTGATTGGAGGTGGCCCGAGAAATTGGACTCGGGGTGTAGACCCGAGATCACGGGATTTTAGCCAAATTCCTTCGTTTAGGCCTCCGAATAATTAATTTCCGTATTAATTATGTCAAGTTGAAGATGTGTGGGGCAGAAAATTTACAAAGCAAAATCGCACCAGGGGCAATTTCATCATTTGTCGCGATAGTGTCGGAATGGGTCGAAATTTGGCAGGTTGATTGGAAACGGCCTGAGTAATAGGACTCGGGGTATGGACCCAGGATCACGGGATTTTAGCCAGATTCTTTTTTTTAGGCCTCCGAATAATTAATTTCTGTATTAATTATGTCAGGTTGAAGATGTGTTGCACAGAAAATTAACAACGCAAAACTGCACCAGGGGCAATTTTGTCATTTGTCGCGACGGTGTCGGAATGGGCCGAAATTTGGCAGGTTGATTGGAAACGGCCCCTGAAATTTTAGTCGGGGCACAGACCCAGGATCAAAGGATTTTACCCAAATTCCTTCGTTTAGGACTCCGAATAATTAATTTCTGTATTAATTATGTCAAGTTGAAGATGTGTGGGGCAGAAAATTTACAAAGCAAAACCGCACCAGGGGCAATTTTGTCATTTGTCGTGACAGTGTCGGAATGGGCCGAATTTGGCCGGTTGGTTGGAAACGGCCAGAGAAATCGAAGTCGGGGCACAAAATCGGGATCACGGGATTTTAGCCAAATTCCTTCGTTTAGGCCTCCGAATAATTAATTTCTATATTAATTATGTCAAGTTAAAAAAGTGTTGCACAGAAAATTAACAAAGAAAAATCTCGCGTGGGGCAATTTCGTCATTTGTCCCGACGGTGTCGGAATGGGCCGAAATTTGGCAGGTTGATTGGAAATGGCCCGAGAAATTGGACTCGGGGCACAAACCTGGGATCACGGGATTTTAGCCAAATTCCATTGTTTAGTCCTCCGAATAATTAATTTTCGTATTAATTATGTCAGGTTGAAGACATGTTGTATAGAAAATTAATAACGCGAAACTGCACCAGGGGCAATTTTGTCATTTGTCTGGACGATGTCAGATGGGCCGAAATTTGGCAGGTCGATTGGAAACGGCCCCAGAAATTAGAATCGGCGCACAGACCCGGGATCGCGGAATTTTAGCCAAATTCCTTCGTTTTGGCCTCCGAATAATTAATTTTCGTATTAATTATGTCAGATTGAAGATGTATTGGACAGAAAATTAACAACGCAAAACCGCACCAGGGGCAATTTTGCCATTTGTCGCGACGGTGTCGGAATGGACCAAAATTTGGCAGGCTGATTGGAAAAGGTCCTAGAATAGCCAAATTCTTTCATTTAGGCCTCTGAATAATTAATTTTCGTATTAATTATGTCAGGTTAAAGATGTGTTGGACAGAAAATTAACAACATAAAACTGCACCAAGGGCAACTTCGTCATTTGTCGCGACGGTGTCGGAATGGGCCGAAATTTAGCAGGTTGACTAGAAACGACCCAAGAAATTGGAGTCGGGGTACACACCCGGGGTCACGGGATTTTAGCCAAATTCCTTCGTTTAGGCCACCAAATAATTAAATTCCGTATTAATTAGGTTAGGTTGAAGATGTGTTGGACAGAAGATTAATAACGCAAAACCGCACCAGGGAAAATTTTGTCATTTCTCGCGACGGTGTTGGAATGGGCCAAAATTTGGCAGGTTGATTGGGAACGGCCCCAAAAATTGGAGTCGGTGCACAGACCTGGGATCACGGGATTTTAGCCAAATTCCTTCGTTTAGGCTTCTGAATAATTAATTTCCGTATTAATTATGTCAGGTTGAAGACATGTTGGAAAGAAAATTAACAATGCGAAACAACACCAGGGGCAATTTTGTCATTTGTTGCGACGGTGTCGGAATGGGCAGAAATGTGGCAGGATGATTGGAAACGGCCCCCGAATTTTAAGTCGAGGCACAGACCCGGGATCACGGGATTTTAGCCAAATTCCTTCATTTAGGCCTCCGAATAATTAATTTTCGTATTAATTATGTTAGGCTGAACAAGTGTTGGACATAAAATTAATAAAGAAAAACCGCACTAGAGGCAATTTTGTCATTTGTCACGATGGTGTCGGAATAGGCCGAAATTTGGCAGGTTGATTGGAAAATGACCCCAGAAACTGGAGTCGTGGCACAGACCCGGGATCACGGGATTTAAGCCGAATTCCTTCGTTTCAGCCTCCAATAATTAATTTTCGTATTAATTATGTAAGGTTGAAGAAATGTTGGACAGAAACTTAAAAAAGAAAAATCGCAACAGGGCCAGTTCGTCATTGGTCGCGACGGTGTCGGAATGGGCCGAAATTTAGCAGGTCGATTGGAAACGGTCCGAGAAATTGGACTCGGGGTACAGATCGGGGATCACGAGATTTTAGCCAAATTCCTTAGTTTAGGCCATCGAATAATTAAATTCCTTATTAATTAGGTCAGGTTGAAGATATGTTGGACCGAAAATTAACAAAGAAAAATTGCACCAAGGGAAATTTCATCATTTGTCGCGACGATGTTGGAATGGGCCGAAATTTGGAGGGTTGATTGGCAACGGCCCGAGAAATTGGACTTGGGGCACAGACCCTGGGTCACGAGATTTTAGCCAAATTCCGTCGTTTAGGTCTCCGAATACTTAATTTTTGTATTAGTTATGTCAGGTTGAAGATGTGTTGGACAGAAAATTAACAACGCAAAACTGCACCAGGGCAATTTTGTCATTTGTCGCGACAGTGTCGGAATGGGTTGAAATTTGGCAAGTTGATTGGAAATGGCCCCAGAATTTAGAGTAGGGGTACAGACCCGGGATCACGGAATTTTAGGCAAATTCCTTCGTTTAGGCCTCCAATAATTAATTTCCGTATTAATTGTGTCAGGTTGAAGAAGTGTTGGACAGAAAATTAACAAAGAAAAATCGTACCAGGGCAATTTCGTCATTGGTCGTGACGGTGTCGGAATGGGCCGAAATTTGGTAGGTCGATTGGAAATGGTCCGAGAAATTGGACTCGGGGCATAGACCCGGGGTCACGGGAGTTTAGCCAAATTCCTTTGTTTAGGTCTCCGAATAATTAATTTACGTATTAATTAGGTCAGGTTGAAGATGTGTTGGATAGAAAATTAACGACGCAAAACCGCACCGGGGGCAATTTTGTCATTTGTCGCGACAATGTCGGAATGGGCCGAAATTTGGCTAGTTGATTGGAAACGGGCCGAGAAATTGGACTCGGGGCACAGACCCAGGATCACGGGATTTTAGCCAAATTTCTTCATTTAGGCATCCGAATGTTTAATTTCCATATTAATTATGTCTGGTTGAAGATGTGTGTGATAGAAAATTAACAACGCAAAGCCGCACCATGGGCAATTTTGTCATTTATCGCGACGGTGTCGGAATGGGCAGAAATTTGGCAGGTTGATTGGAAATTGCCCAAGAAATTGGAGTCAGGGAATACACCCGGGATCATGGGATTTTAGCCAATTTCCTTCGTTTAGGCCTCCGAATAATTAATTTTCGTATTAATTATGTCAAGTTGAAGAAGTATTGGACAGACAATTAACAAAGAAAAATCACACCAAGGGCAATTTCATCATATGTCACGACGGTGTCGAAATGGGCCAAAATTTAGCAGGTTGTTTAGAAACGGCCCGAGAAATTAGAATCCGGGAATGGGCCCAGGATCACAGGATTTTAGCCAAATTTCTTCGTTTAGGCCTTTGAATAGTTAGTTTCTGTATTAATTATGTCAGGTTGAAGATGTGTTAGACATAAAATTAAAACGCAAAACCACATTGGGGGCAATTTTGTCATTTGTCGCGACGGTGTCGGAATGAGTCGAAATTTGGCAGGTTGATTGAAAACGGCCCTAGTAATTGGAGTCGGGGCATAGACCCGGGATCATGGGATTTAGCCAAATTCCTTCGTTTAGGCCGCCGAATAATTAATTTCCGTACTAATTATGTCAGGTTGAAGATGTGTTGGACAGAAAATTAAGAACGTGAAATCGTACCAGGGGCAATTTTGTCATTTATCGCGACGGTGTCGGAATGGGCCGAAATATGGCAGGTTGATTGGAATTGGCCCCCGACTTTTGAGTCGAGGCACAGACTTGGGATCACAGGATTTTAGCTAAATTCCTTCGTTTAGGCCTCCGAATAATTAATTTTCGTATTAATTATGTCAGGCTGAAGAAGTGTTGGACATAAAATTAACAAAGAAAAATCGCACTAGAGGCAATTTTGTCATTTGTCACGATGGTGTCGGAATGGGCCGAAATTTGGCAAGTTGATTGGGAAACGGCCCCAGAAATTCGAGTCGTGGCACAGACCCGGGATCACGGGATTTAAGCCAAATTCCTTCGTTTCGGCCTCCAATAATTAATTTCCATATTAATTATGTCAGGTTGAAGAAATGTTGGACAGAAACTTAACAAAGAAAAATCGCACCAGGGCCATTTCGTCATTGGTCGCGACGGTGTCGAAATGGGCCGAAATTTAGCAAGTCGATTGGAAACTGTTCGAGAAATTGGACTCGGGGCACAGACCGGGGATCACGGGATTTTAGTCAAATTCCTTAGTTTAGGCCACCGAATAATTAAATTCCTTATTAATTAGGCCAGGTTGAAGATGTGTTGGACTAAAAATTAACAAAGAAAAATGGTACCAAGGGAAATTTCATCATTTGTCGTGACAGTGTCGGAATGGGCCGAAATTTGGCGGGTTGATTGGAAACGGCCCGAGAAATTGGACTAGGGGAACAAACCTGGGGTCACGGGATTTTAGCCAAATTTCATCGTTTAGATCTCCGAATAATTAATTCCCGTATTAGTTATGTCAGGTTGAAGATGTGGTTGACAGAAAATTAACAACGCAAAACTGCACCAGGGGCAATTTTGTCATTTGT
This sequence comes from Olea europaea var. sylvestris, assembly GCF_002742605.1. Classification (NCBI taxonomy): domain Eukaryota; kingdom Viridiplantae; phylum Streptophyta; class Magnoliopsida; order Lamiales; family Oleaceae; genus Olea; species Olea europaea. The sequence goes on from NW_019267600.1 coordinate 110,568, forward strand.
CGCGATGGTGTCGGAATGGGCCAAAATTTGGCAAGTTGATTGGAAATGGCCCCAGAATTTAGAGTAGGGGCACAGACCCAGGATCACGGTATTTTAGCCAAATTCCTTCGCTTAGGCCTCCAATAATTAATTTCCATATTAATTGTGTCAGGTTGAAGAAGTGTTGGACAGAAAATCAACAAAGAAAAATCGAACTTAGGGTAATTTCGTCATTTGTCGCGGCGGTGTTGGAATGGGCCGAAATTTGGCAGGTTGATTGGAAACGGCCCCAATAATTGGAGTCAGGGAAGAGACCCGGGATATTGGGATTTTAGCCAAATTCCTTCGTGTAGGCCTCCGAATAATTAATCTCCGAATTAATTATGTCAGGTTGAAGATGTGTTGGGCAAAAAATTAACAACACAAAACCGCATAGGGGCAACTTTGTGATTTGTCGAGACGGTGTCGCAATGGGCCGAAACTCTGCAGGTTGATTGGAAATGGCTCGAGAAATTGGAGTCGGGGTACACACACGGGATCACGGGATTTTAGCCAAATTCCTTCGTTTAGGCCTCCGATAATTAATTTTCGTATTAATTATATCAGGTTGAAGAAGTGTTGGAAAGAAAATTAACGAAGAAAAACCGCACTAGGGGCAATTTTGTCATTTGTCGCGATGGTGTCGGAATAGGCCGAAATTTGGCAGGTTGATTGGAAAATAACCCCAGAAATTGGAGTCGCGGTACTAACCCGGGATCATGGGATTTTAGCCAAATTCTTTCGTTTAGGCCTCCAATAATTAATTTCCATATTAATTATGTCAGGTTGAAAAAGTGTTGGACAGAAAATTAACAAAGAAAAATCGCACCAAGGCAATTTTTTCATTGGTCGCGATGGTGTCGCAATGGGCCGAAATTTGGCAAGTTGATTGGAAACGGCCCCAGAAATTTGAGTCAGGGCACAGACCCGGGATCACGAGATTTTAGCAAAATTCCTTCGTTTAGGCCTCGGAATAATTAATTTATGTATTAATTATGTCGGGTAGAAGAAGTGTTGAACAGAAAATTAACAAAGGAAAATCGCACCAAGGGCAATTTCTTCATTTGTCGCGATGGTGTCGGAATGGGCCGAAATTTGGCTGGTTGATAGGAAACGGCCCGACAAATTGGACTCGGGGCACAGACCCGGGATCACGGGATTTTAGCCGAATTTCTTCATTTAGGCCTCCGAATAATTAATTTCCATATTAATTATGTCTGGTCGAAGATTTGTTGGATAGAAAATTAACAACGCAAAGCCACACGATTGGCAATTTTGTCATTTGTCGCGACGGTGTCGGAATGGGCAGAAATTTAGCAGGTTGATTGGAAACAGCCCCAGAAATTGGAGTCAGGGAATAGACCCGGGATCACAGGTTTTTTGCCAATTTCCTTCGTTTAGGCCTCCGAATAATTAATTTCCGTATTAATTATGTTAAGTTGAAGAAGTATTGGACAGAAAATTAACAAAGAAAAATCGCACCAGGGGCAATTTCATCATATGTCGCGACGGTATCGAAATGGGCCGAAATTTAGCATGTTGTTTAGAAACGGCCAGAGAAATTAGAATTGGGGAACAGGCCCGATATCACGGGATTTTAGCCAAATTCCTTCGTTTAGGCCTCTGAATAATTAATTTCTGTATTAATTATGTCAGGTTGAAAATGTGTTGGACAGAAAATTGAAAACGCAAAACCACACTGGGGTCAATTTTGTCATTTGTTGCGACAGTGTCGAAATGAGTCGAAATTTGGCAAGTTGATTGGAAACGGCCCCAGTAATTGGAGTCGGGGCACAGACCAAGGATCACGGGATTTAGCCAAATTCCTTCGTTTAGGCCGCCGAATAATTAATTTTCGTACTAATTATGTCAGGTTGAAGATGTGTTGGACAGAAAATTAAGAACGCGAAATCGTACCAGGGGCAATTTTATCATTTGTCACGACGGTGTCGGAATGGGTCGAAATTTGGTAGGTTGATTGGAAATGGCCCCAGTAATTGGAGTCGGGGCATAGACCCGGGATCACGGGATTTTAGCAAACTTCCTTCATTTAGGCCTCCGAATAATTCATTTTCGTATTAATTTTGTCAAGTTGAAGATGTGTTGGACAGAAAATTAACAACGCAAAATCGCACCAGGGGCAATTTCGTCATTTGTCGCGACGGTGTCGAAATGGGCAGAAATTTGTCAGGTTGATTGGAAACGGCCCGAGAAATTGGAGTCAGGGTACAAACTCGGGATCATGGGATTTTAGCCAAATTCCTTCGTTTAGGCCTCCGAATAATTAATTTTCATATTCATTCTAGTTGGCTGAAGAAGTATTGGACAGAAAATTACCAAAGAAAAATCGCACGAGGGGCAATTTTATCATTTGTCGCGACGGTGTCGAAATGGGCCAAAATTTGGTAGGTTGATTGGAAAACGTCCCCAGAAATTGGAGTCGTGGCACAGTCTCGGGATCACGGGATTTTAGCCAAATTCCTTCGTTTAGGCCTCCAATAATTAATTTCCGTATTTATTATATCAGGTTGAAGATATGTTGGACAGAAAATTAACAACGTAAAACTGCATCAGGGGCAATTATATCATTTGTGGCGACGGTGACGGAATGGGTCAAAATTTGGCAGGTTGATTGGAAACGGCCCCTGTAATTGGAGTCTGGGCACAGACCCGGGATCACGGGATTTTAGCCAAATTCCTTCGTTTAGTCCTCCAAATAATTAATTTCTGTATTAATTATGTCAGGTTGAAGATGTGTTGGACAGAAAATTAACAACGTAAAATCGCACCAGGGGCAATTTTGTCAGTTGTGGCGACGGTGTCGGAATGAGACGAAATTTGGCAAGTTGATTGGAAACGGCCCCAGAAATTGGAGTCGGGGCACATACCCGGGATTACGGGATTTTAGCCAAATTCCTTCGTTTAGACCTCCGAATAATTAATTTTCGTATTAATTATGTCAGGATGAAGATGTGTTGGATAGAAAATTAACAGCGCAAAATCACACCAGGGGCAATATCGTCATTTGTCGCGACGGTGTCGGAATGGGCCGAAATTTGGCAGGTTGATTAGAAACGGCCCCAGAAATTGGAGTCGGGGTACAAATCCGGGATCACGAGATTTTAGCCAAATTCCTTCGTTTAGGCCCTCCAAATAATTAATTTCCATATTCATTCTGTCTGGCTAAAGAAATATTGGACAGAAAATTAACAAAGAAAAATCGTACGACGAGCAATTTTGTCATTTGTCACGACGGTGTCGGAATGTGCCGAAATTTGGCCGGTTGATTGGAAAACGCCTCCAGAAATTGTAGTCGAGGCACAGTCCCAGGATCACGGGATTTTAGCTAAATTCCTTCATTTAGGCCTCCAATAATTAATTTTCGCATTAACTATATCAGGTAGAAGAAGTGTTGGACAGAAAATTAACAAAGAAAAATCGTTCCAGGGGCAATTTTGTCATTTATCGCGACGGTGTCAGAATTGGCCGAAATTTGGCAGGTCGATTGGAAACGGTCCGAGAAATTGGACTCGGGGCACAGACCCAGGATCACAGGATTTTAGCCATATTCCTTCATTTAGGCCACCGAATAATTAAATTCTGTATTAATTAGGTCAGGATGAAGATGTGTTGGACTGAAAATTAACAACGCAAAGCCGCACTGAGGGAAATTTTGTCATTTCTCGCGACGGTGTTGGAATGGGCCAAAATTTGGCAGGTTGATTGGAAACGACCCCAGAAATTGGAGTCGGGGTACAAACCCAGCATCATGGGATTTTAGCCAAATTCCATCGTTTAGTCCACCGAATAATTAATTTCTGTATTAATTATGTCAAATTGAAGATGCGTTGTACAGAAAATTAACAACGCAAAACCGCACCAGGGGCAATTTAGTCATTCGTGGCGACGGTGTCAGAATGAGCCGAAATTTGGCAAGTTGATTGGAAATGGCCCCAGAAATTGGAC